>NC_134570.1:97547121-97847121 GCF_050947875.1 Dermacentor variabilis | reverse complement strand
TGAAATCGCCCCATGACCGTCTGTCTAGGAGCAGCTATACTAGAGTCGCTACTTCGCTCTGTCGTTCCATTGATGTCGCCGCAAATGCTCTGGCGCCAGCAAGCATATACAAGCGATGTTCAGTCAGCATCGCTGTCATTTCGGAACACTACAGCAATCAAGGTCGCAGAAGTCCAGCAAGTATAGGCTTCGTCAAATCCACTATAGAGCGCAGATTGCGGAAGCGAAGCGCAGTTCTCCGCGGGGAAGCGACCGGCCGACTTCGGAAACGGCACTTAACGATAAGCCTTGAGTCAAGTAACAAGCTGAACAGTATGTATCTCAAAGTAGCCCCGATCACTTGCGACGCGACGAGGAGCATGGCAATGGAAGAAGAATGCAATATACACTCGACTGTACGACCCGTACATCAACGTTGCGTATAGCGATATGTGCGTGCGGGCCGTACGCGGTCCGACCTCGTCAAGGCACCGCACGGAGTAGGAAGCAGCGCGTGTCGTAAAAAAAAAAAGGGGGGGGGGGGGGAGGGTGAAAAGAGAAACAAGAAGGCATAGAGACCTCGCGAAGAATGGAAAACCAGACGCCAATCCAATTATGAGCGAAGCAAATAACCCAGTTGTCCGATCGTGTTATAGGCGAGCGGCAAGGGGGAGGCGCCGCTCACTCAGAAGCGGGTACGACGCAGCGAAAGCTTGGATGTTTGAGCCAGCAAATCCCAACAAAAAACCTCGGCAGGCGCAATGGCAGGGTTGGCCCGCGGTTCACCTCTCTGAATATATTCGAAAGAGGCATTAATTACGATCAAAAGCGGGGATGCGTCATCGAGAAAAATAAACTTTCGGTAGTGTTTCGTGTATATGCCATAATGAATGGATCTAAGCGAATCCGCCGCTCGTGGAAGGTTTGATGGTTACAAAAATAAGCACTTCCGCGGACTTCCGCGCCGTACGTGCAGCGAAGCGCCACGCTATTTATTCGCGGCAAACACGTACACACATACATGCGAGAGGGCGTATGACGCACGTGGTCGTGACATTTCTGCACCGTCGTTTATATATAGTTCAAATGAGCGCCTGTTTTAGACGTTTAGTTGGTATACTCTAGTTATTGGATCACGTAGTTTAAAAAGTTGCCCATGCATGCGTTGGCATAGAGAGAGTGAGAGAAATAGAAGACAGAAAAGGCAGGGAATGCGATGGCATAAAGCTCACATCAAGTGCATAGCGCTTGCCTCCTAGTTTAAGGCTGTCACGGGGACAACTGCCTAAGAAGGAAAAAGTGACAACGCCAATGCAGGGAACTGACAATATTTTTATGATAACCTGAATTTACGGGATATCCGGGTAAAGTCTTTAAGCAGCCAGCGTAAGAAAGTGTATCCGCGCGCGTCCATTATTGGCCGTATACAGTGATTTGTAAATATCCAAAAGCAGTCAATGTTACGCCTTGTACCAGAGGTGGTGAACAAGACCGGGCGTTATGGTAGCGTCACAGGGGAAAAGGACAAACTAACCCGAGCTCATTGCGCGACTTTATAACCGACGCGGTGGAACTTCAACTGTCTGATTGACGATGTGCCGCTATTCTTCACTCCCCCGTTGTGCCATGACAGGCGGATGTCGTGACGCTGAAGAGAAAAATAATTTGAGCTGCGTTAGTAAACTAACCCCACTGTAACACAACAAACGTCACTCTTACCGTGAGAGAGGGACTTGGCAATTAAAGTAAGGTGCGATAGCAGCAGGCGGGTGACGACGCCACCTTGAAGTTCCCGTATCAGCTTGCCATGAGGCCCCGAATCTCAACCGCGTCCACTCAATCCTAATTAGTTTGCTACTGGCAGTCAAGGACTACATTGTGTTATAAACGAGCCATACACTGAGCTAGTTATATGCACTATAAACGTATCACAACGGCCCAAATACAAAAGAAAGTTGTTATAATAAGAAGTATTTCGAAGACCGTGACGTCAGATTGACGTGCCGGAGCTGGGGTATCGACTAGACATGTAAAAAATTTAAGCTTTTATCATAATTGTTCTGCTAATAATCAAGCTATTGCCGCCAAGTTAACGTATAAATGAAGTTTTCAATGAGTACTCTAACAACCTAAGCTTAGTTAGTGAATCTCTACTGGAGGCGTAGACAGGAACTCCCGGTTCGGCCTGTGAGTGCGTATGCAATGCGCATAACCCTGTCCAAATCACTGAATCACAAAGGTGAGTGATCTGTAAACTTGGGTAGGGAAACACCTACTGCATCCAGACTGTAAACAAAGCGTGCAACGAATAAGTCTACTTGAACAACTGAGCAGTGGGGCAGAGAGGATTAAAAGCTTTCGTACGCATGAATGCGAGCGATGATTGTTGGAAGTCACTCAGTGTCTGCAGACTAAGGCATTTGAGCAAAGATCTCGTGAACGTGTTCTACACTGAAATCAAGGTCATGAAGCAAGGACCTTCACATTGGAGAACACTGGGCTTTAGAATCAGTTTAGCTTAGTATGACGGAAAAAGTCGTTGATAGGAGGTAAGCAAACGACAGGCACCTTTGCAGAAGACCAGTGCTTAACAGCGTCCTACCGTGTACCAATCGACAGAGCCAGGATGCGTCGAAGTGGCAGATGTGACTGGAAAGGTTGTGGTTGCCGTCTGCGAAGGCTTTTCTTTTGCGAAAAGTCTTAAAAAGTGCCAAACAAGACGAAGTATCCCCGCAACCTTCGGCAATTACAACGACGTCGAAATGCCGGCGTATCTTTTTTTTTTTTTTTCATAAGCTAACCATGCTTATTTTCCCCCGATCATTACTGCACTGCCTCTAACAACATCTTGGCTTGTAGTTCGTTTTTCTTAATTAATTTATTTATTTCTTGTGGATTGAAGCTCTGTTTTATCTCACGCATAACCGAGTTGCTTCGAAGCATCGGCCGTTGCTAATAGGCCTATTTTCAGTCACTGGAAGTTTACGTCATAATTAGAACTCCCGTGCTCACATACTTAAACATTGCGCCGGTTACGCGCAGCGGTATAGGTATCGCTTAACAGCGTCGTCAGTTATTGTTTGGATTAATTGATACGACCGACCTGTTGTGTAAACCTAAAAAGGCAGACCTAAAGTAAACGTCCTCTGGACCACGTCTTCTGCCACGTTCTTAGCGGCGCGTCAGACGACCAGACGTAAGCCCAGGCAGAGAAGCCAACGCAAGCGCCATGCAAATTGGGTGCGATAATGAGGACCGGATAAATCGTCAGTACACACTACATACGCTCACCAGGAACAGAGCGTTGTTTTTGGCGAGGTAAAATAAAGGACCCCATGGGGGGTTCGACGTCTGGGTTCCTGGCGGGGAAGAGAAACCCGAGCCAAGTAGGTCAGACCCCAGCCGGCCGCATATAAACCCACCTCCGATCCTGATTGGCCCGGAAGGGGGAACCGCTTGAACTTTTTAAGAGGAGGGGTGCCGAGGGCCTTCAAATAGCTGAGTGTCCCGCTGACGGACGGCTGCACATCAAGTATACGGCGGCGCGCTCCGCTCTCTCCCGACTATCGGTCGGCGTCGCGAGAGGCGCGCCGCCCTCGGTTCCGCTGAAGTGGACTTGGAGACGTGCCTAGTGTCTCCTCCCTCTCCCTTTGTTTCTGCAGAGGCTGCAGGTGCATCGTGTCGAGAGGTTTCCGCATTTTTCGGCGCGCCTTAAGAGCACGCGCACGAGGAATGCCTGTGCCTCGCTGTGTACCCCTCCCCCTCGCGTCCCGTCAACAGCTGGTTGTTGGGCGCCTGAACTCGCTCGAGGAGGTCGCTCCGCGAGCGAACTATGGATAAAATTTTACCTGCTCGATATGCCGTAGAGTTATACAAACCCTGGTGCCATCAACGCTATCCCATCTCCCTGCCATTTCAGTTCACCATTTTTCTACTGCTGACTGCCGTTCAGGTGCCAACAGGCTGGGCAAGACAGTGACTGTGCGGTCAGAAGTAATTGTCCCTCCCTTCTTTCTCCTTCGTTTATTTTATCTGTTATTTCGCTAAACAACCAATCGCCCACTAGTTATTCTAACAACCCTAGTTATTCGTCTTAAACACGCGGGATAGTCGTTACGGGCCCTGGTCGAATACTTTTGTTTACGTCATGCTGTGCTGTGCTGGAGCGGAAGCATGTCCATAACGAACTAATTCGTTGAGCCAGTTTTCTAGCCCCACAACTACTGCTCCGCGTGTCGTTCGTTTAATCTTGTCTCCATGCTGCGGAACACTTTATACCGATTAAGTATAACGGGCCAACGAGCCCACATTGCCATCACTATAACGGTTGCTCGCACTAAAATATCGTTGATTTGATTCCTTGCCATCGCGATCGCATTCTCATGGGGTCGGAATGCGAAAACGTTCGTGTCTCGGCCTCTCATCATTATCAGCCTAGTTTTATGTCCACTGCAGGACGAGGGCCTGTCCCGGCGATCTCTAATTGCCCCTGCCTTCCAATTTCCTGGATTCCAATTTCCACCTGCCAATTTCCTAATTTCATCACCCCACCTAGCTTCCTGCCGCCCTCGACTGCGCTTCCTTTCCCTTGGCGCCCATTCTGTAACTCTAATGATACACCGGTTACCCACCCTATGGACTACATGGCCTGCCCAGCCCCATTCTTACCTCTTAATGTCAATTAAAATATCAGCTATCCCGGTTTGCTGCATGATCCACACTGCTCTCTTCTTGTCTTTTAACGTGACGCCTAACATTTGTTTTCTTATCTGCAAGGCCCTTCTAACTTCATCGCCAGTTATAGAAGGAGCTTCTCTAACCTGTTCATTACTACTTCGAATGAAGGCAGTGTGGCTGCTCTGGGTACCGTACAAATCAGAGTAGAATTCTTCCACTGCTTTTATTATTCCTTCGAGATTGCTGATGAGATTACCCTGCCCATCTTTCAGTGCATACATCTTACCTTGTCCTATGCCAAGTTTTCTTCTCACTGATTTCATGCTACGGCCATGTTTTACTGCTTCGTCAATGTTTTCTACGTTATAATTTCCAATATTCCTTACTTTATTCTTGTTTATCGGCATTGACAGTTAAGTGAATTCTATCTGATCTCTTGAGTTGGACATTTTCATGCTTTGTCGTTTCTTCATTAGGTAATTTGTTACTTGCGAGAGTTTCCTTGGTGCCTTAGCTCCTTCTTCAATTGCTGCTTCTGAGATCAGCTTAGTTACGGTATCATTCATTGCCTCTATGTTATCTTCATCTTTCTGTTCTGAAGTTGCATATTTGTTTGCGAGCACCAGCCTGAATTGGTCTGCTTTTACCCTTACTGCGCTTAGGTTGGCCTGTTTCTTCTTGACTAATTTTACTCTTTCTCTCTTCAAATTGAGAGAAATCCTAGACCTCACTAGCCTATGGTGACAGCGCTTTACCCTACCTAACAATTCTACAACCTGCGCTATGCTGGGATTGGCAGAGAATATGAGATCGATTTTATTCCTCGTTTCTCCATTACAGCTTTTCCAGATCCACTTCCTGTTGCTGCGCTTCCTGAAGAAGGCATTCATTATTTGGAGCCTATTCCTTTCCGCAGATTCTAGCAGCCTCTCTCCTCTAGTGTTCCTAGTATCAGTGCCGTGGTTTCCAATTGCTTGTTTACCTGCCTGCTTTTTCCCCACTTTTGCATTGAATTTGCCCATGACTACAGCATACTGAGTTTGCACCTTTCTCATCGCTAATTCAACATCTTCATAAAACTGTTCTATTTCTTCATCATGGTTACTGGAGGTTGGGTGTAGGCTTGTGCTACCTTTATTCTGTGCATCCTATTTTTAGCTTTATTATGGCTACTACTACCCTATCATTAATGTTGTAGAGTTCATCAATGTTGCCAGCCCTGTCCTTAAGGATTAGAGATCTTCCCTCGCATTCTCTCTTATCTGGAAGACCTCTGTAGCAGAGGATGTGCTCATTAGTCAGCATGGCGTGAGCCTCACTAGCTCTTCTAGCCTCATTAAGGGCAATAATGTCCTAGCCAATGCCTGATAATTATTCAAAGAGCCCTGCTAAGCTATCCTAATTCGAAAGGGTTCATGTGTTGAACGTTGTCAAGTTCAGTTTCCAGTGGCGGCCTGTCCTGATCCAGAGATTCTTAGCACCCTCTGCCGCGTCGCAGATCTGCCTGCCACCTTGATGAGGTGCTTCGCAGCCGCTGCGGTCTGAGGCCCATGAGTTCATTGCAGGAGTCAAGAGGGAGGTACTGGCCGAATACTACACCAGAGAGGCCAATTCCTGTTCTGGTGAGGCGTAGTGGGTCTTCCTAATTTGGTTGCACCTGGACTAGTATAGCCCCACTAGCTCTCGGCAATCTTTCGCCGTTGTTAGGTTTCACTCCATGGCTGAAGATGTGGTGGACTGGAGCAGAATTCGAACTTACTACCTTCAGATCGGAGGTCCGGTGTTCTACCTCTGCTCCATGCCACCACTTGGCTCTTATTGCATATCAGAGTGCCGGGCTCTCACTGCACGTCAAATAAATCGATTATTGCAATGGCGATAGTCGAGGAGACACAAGCGGCTCGACATGTTGTTCGCTGTCAAGAGCAAAGAGTCGTAGTATACTATCTATCTATCTATCTATCTATCTATCTATCTATCTATCTATCTATCTATCTATCTATCTATCTATCTATCTATCTACCTACCTACCTATCTCTCTCTCTCTCTCTCTCTCTCTCTCTCTCTCTCTCTCTCTCTCTCTCTCTCTCTCTCTCTCTCTCTCTCTCTCTCTCTCTCTCTCTCTCTCTCTATTGGAACAAAGTCAATTATACCGTTGTCAAGATCTGCACTGTCCACATTGATGCTTGAGCCTTGAACATCTATCTCATGCGCCAAAGACAGCTTCTTCACTACGCTTACGCTCACTACGGTAAAGCCGCACTCTCTTAGCCGCAGTGGGTTTTTCCCATGTGTAGTTCAAAGTAGAGTCAACAAACAGGCGTGCTAACGGTGATGTTGAACGGTATTCGTTGAAGTGTCCTGAATTCGCCACAGGGCGCAATTGTTTGGTTGAAGCCCTCCCGCGTCGAGGCACTCCACATGCTCATGTGAATGGCACGGTGTTTCCGCGGGGAGACTGGACTTCAAGTGGAACGCGTCCCAGCTTCAGGGTGCTTTAACGAACGCGGGCGGGATGGTGCAGCACCGTGCGTTGGATGGAACTCAAGCTGCGGCTTGAGTTCTGTTCCGCCTCACTGTGCGCGTCCTTTTGTCCACCCTTCTCTCGCTGCGCTTTTGAATGATGACGCACTGAACGGCATACCCATAGCTTTAGCAATCCTTAAGGTGTCCTCAAAATATGCGCTCTGGCGTCAGTCTAAATCCAGCTTCAGCTAGCAAAATCCTTCTGCTCCTCCTGATAATGCTGAACAGAATAAACTACGCCAAGTAAGACAACAAAATATAGGAACGCACGGGCCAGGCTCGTGCTGTCTTACTCCCTTTGGCGGCGAGCATTTAAAATGTCTTGTCTCTGTCACGTCCTTGCTTTCTAGCAAGACATGACAGAGACTAAAAGTGGAATCCGGACAGAAAGTAAACTGCCAGAAGTCGAGAAGACCGCAAAAACGCAATTACAAACCCAGCTTCCAGTTTATCAAACAAGTTGCAACCGAGCATGCGCATCGTATTTTTCGTTATTTTTATTCGAGCAGCATGCTTTGCGGCATATGTGGCTTATCTAAATGACAGCGTACATGATCTCTTCATGTAAGAGTGGAGGAAGTGGCTTATGTAACTCATTGTGTGTAAGGTAATATTTCTGCTGATCGCGCATGTGCAGTGAACATTGATAAAATAAGAGTTAAAATGAAGAAGTTTCTATGCATAACTAAAAGAAAGAAAGGAAGTGATTACGACGATAAAGGATACCAGCACTGGCCGTGATAGTGAGACTTGCGGACTCCTCAACGATACGCCTCCTGTACGGTCGACGACATTTTCCCATTACAAATAAACTCCTTTACACCGCCATAAAGGCGCCGCCCTTCAAATGCGTCACGTTGTTTGAGCATTTTCTCTAATATACTCTCGGGCGTGTACTCTTCTTCCAGGGGAAGCGCGTGAGGGATTATCAGGTCGTCAAGCCCATATAGTATGGCGCATATCTGCCCAAGACAAATGTGGTGCGCGGTAAGAATTTAGGGGGAAAAATCATTGCTGATATGTAGCGATATAAATGTAAGAGAAAATGCTAACGCATTTCACTCAGATTTTGATTGAACAGGATTTAAACCGCGCTCACCGCATTGAAAAAGTCTTCACGTCCTGCCTCTTAGAGGAGCGAAGTGCAATTGACGGTGAACCAGAGCAGACCAACGTCGCTTGCACAATGTATACGCTCTTCTAAGCTATCCCATACCCCTCGCTACTTCTACCACGTGACCGGCTTTCCACACTTCCCACTCATACATCCCCCCCCCCCCTCTAATGGCACTCCTAATGCAAACGCATTAAAGAGCACGCGATATCCCATGTATGCCCCCCTCACGGCTAATATGGGCAGACAACGGTCCCAACTTCAATATTCCGGCATCCCTTATAAACCGTGTTTGAACGCGCTGTTTATGGGGTTATTTTTAACTGCCTGGTGCACTGCGCATGAATAAACGAGATAGGCCGCACTGAAGTTCTCCGGATTAATTCTGACCGTCCCCAGGCTATTTCGTTCACGTCTAAGTACGCAAACGTTATTTTCCTTTTTTTTTTTGTTACTTATAATGCCATCGGGACCATATATCATTAAAGAGGCAAGTGGTTACAAAGAACAGTATAAAACACTTACAACGAGTTGTAGTAATATCATAACGATCATCCATATTCCTGCATTCTAGCTGTCCGACGACCTTGCGCGCAGCAGTGGAACGTCATATATCTACTCGGTCACGTGGCATTGGTTGTTCAGCACAGCCAGACAAAAAAAAAGTTTGGTGAAAAACTAAGCGATTAAGCAACGCTAAGAGTATAGAGATGGTGACTTTAATGCGACGCTAGAAATGTTAGCTTGGCTGACCGCCAAACCAAACAACAGCTAAAACATTAGTTTGACCGCTTCATGTATACGAGCGACCACGCAAGCATATCAAGCGGGCTTGTTAATGCTCAAACCGATGATAAGTGATGTCATTTCAAACCTCGGCTACGCCTGTGCTTCCGCTCTGAGCCTGGAGGCTAGAAATGTACTCGGGACGCTTGACGAGAGCGAAAGTAGTCCGCCCAGTTTAATTCTTGAAAAAATGGCCCGCAAGATTCCGACAGCCGCTCTATAGGCTGCCGACCAAGGACGATTTGTATCCGGCCTTCTTACGCTTCGGGCGGCGACCACCCATGTGTCTGGGCAGTCCGCGGGACGTCACCACGCGACAGCGTGGTCATTCATTTCACGCTGTCTCAGACGCGAGGTCGACCCGCATATACTCTCCTTAAGGGAAGCAGAAGTAAAGAAACGTCTACAGCGCGTTATGTTCATCTCGAGCGAAGCAATCGAGGCTAACAACGCGCTTAACGTCTCTTAGGACATGCAGTTCGACACAAACCGCAAGAATCTTAAATGCCTCGTAACTATACACGGGCCGAATCAGAGCAACACAACTAAAAACAAATGTAATCGCTATATTTAGCTGCGTTTACATTTCTCGGAAACAAAATGGAACTCTCGAATGTCTGCTCGCTGAACTGGATGCATTAATAACAATAGCGCGAAAGCGCTGGCTAGATATATTATGCACGACCCGTACATGCGGACCATTTCTTCTCAAAAGTCACCGCGAAATGGGGTCTGAACTCAGGCGCTCGGACCGGGGCGTACAGGCGGCAACTGAAGATCCGAGCAGCGTAAAACAAAACAAAAGAAGAAAGAAAGATGGGGAGGACTCGCAGCACATACTGAATGAAACTTCGTCGATGCATCGGGCGATGATTCTTGGGGGGCTGATGTTCGCCGACTGAAATTTCTTCGCAGGGTCCCCTGCCGGCCTGTTCACTCTTTAATAATAGCGCCTTTATTTACATAATGGAGATTAGAGTTAGATAAGAGTGAAAGCTGTGTAAACAGCATGACTAGCTCCCACCACCCCAGAATAATTATACACTAACACAGTACACGGAAGCGCTAAAGAAAGTATTTAGCAACCTGGATGTCCCAACTGTCATGCACCAAGATTTAATGATATGCATATTCCACGTAGCTGGACAGAACGAAGGTTATATTGTTTGCCCTCGCTTGGGGAGACTCAGATTATTGTTTGCATTATACTTAAATGCACAATTCGTCTTAATTAATTAATAATGTTCTCAACTATTATAATTAGATGAAAGGTGTCAACGAGGAAATTGTAGAGCAACATACGTGCTACACAAAAGTGTTTTTTTTTTTCGAGCGTGAATGAAGCCCGCGAGTACACGCAAAACTGCCGCGCGACTGGCCTCTCGAGGCACTTTGCGTGTACCCGTGGGCATCTCTCACGAGGATGGTTCTTCATAATTTATCTTTTTTTTCAGTGACGCTAGTTGATGAAAAAAATGTATCTCTTTATATGAAGCTGAGTTTTATAAGCTGTGAATAGTCGAAAAGAGTAGAGGTTATGAATGAATACGAAAGCTTACTGAAGAATGGAGCTGTAGGCTAATTGTAGGCCACGTTGTATATACACGATCGCTCAAGTAAAACCCGGATTTCCCGTAGTATGCACATACAAAAACATACCAGCACCATCTGTTTGGCATGCTTTCACGAGACACTTGTAGATGGTCACGCCGTGGTGCGCTGATGTCGCTGACGTGTTAAACAGGATGGCGGCGGAGCCTGTGAACGCAGTTGTGGAAAAGCGCGGTCTAATGAAGTTTACCACAAACGAAGGCCTAAAACCAACTAATGTTTTCGCTAGACTTCCAGCTCGACTTAGTGATATGATGGGGAACCGCAGCACAATATCTGAGTGGTCCAAACGGCTTTGAGACGGCAGGACGTCAGTGGAAGGTGATACTGGATGATGGCGGCTCGTCCGCTGTATAAACTCACGGCGACAACTTTTGGGAATGAATATATAAAAATCTCTTACGCTGATTTCCTTCCCAGTATGAAGACCATAAACAGCAAGTACTACCATGAGGTTCTACCATGACTAATACGTGTCTAAACATCTTTCGCAATCCTGAAAAATGTGTCCGGGTTTGACGCGAGTAGCTCTCGTATTTCGGAGTATTTCTTTTTTCTAGTCAGTGTTGTGGGTATTTGTTTTTGTAACTGTAGTTGATGCCCAGCCTGGACGACAGTGCATTAAATTCGGAAAACGTAGGCAAGTTGTAGTGGGCATAGGTTAGTCCCAATACTCTTGATAATTTTGGGGTTCTACGATTAATCTACTTGTCCCGGGACATTCGGTCCGTGAAAATTACAAGTAGTACTGTCCGTTTCTATATTTGATCCTTTGTATGCTATACCTTCAACGATGAGCGCGTCTTTGTTCTTTGAACGAAAAAGAACAGTCCTTGTCTTAATGTTTAAGTTAAGAGCATTGTAATCACGGCGTATACTTCTCGGCGTTCATGTTTTAGTTGCAATTTTTATGAGTTCTGCTGATGCTGTAGCAGAAAAAAAGAAAGGTAATGTCGTGGCATCTGTGTATACGACAAATTTTGCTGCATTGTCTGTATAGACGATGTCGTCAATGTATCGATGTTAAAGATAAACTAGCACATGATGCTATTCTGTGAAACGCCAGAGAGAATAAGTTTCACATCTGATGTGGGACCACTGAGATGTACGTATATATTGACGTCGACTGCTTAAATAATTTCTGAGACGGGACAAAATTTTCTCTCAGAAATCTTAAATTCTAGCTTCGGGAAGAATAGGTAATTAAGATAATTAGGCGCGCTGCTTAAACCTACGTAGATTCTCAGAGCCAGCTGCTTGATCTGAATTTTTTTCAAAATCAATTCTTCTTGTTTTAATATAACAAGTTCTGTGTAGCTTCTTTTTAAAGCCGAATTGTGCAGAGTGTATTACGCCATGTTTATCCCGAAAACTCATCATTCTATGCAAAATATATTTTCTAATTCCTTAAGAAGATGGTTACAAGGGCCTGTTATTTCCGGCTTCACTTCTATTACCATTTTTAGTTAAAACTATAACCTTAGCCACTTGCATTCGCTCTGAGAATATTCGTTGTTCTAAACAATATTAAATATTTGAGTAAGGAAGGGAGCTATGAGGTCTAGAAAGCACCTCGCTGGCTTAATTTTAATATCATCAGTGTCACAACTTTTACTATTATTCAGTGGCGAGAACATGGACACGGCATCATTCTCCATCACAGGACTCAGCAAAAAAAGAAAGAAGTAATATTGGCGCTCTCTAAAATGTTCAGAGTGAGTTCATTCCCTTTTCCGTCATTACATTAATGAAATGATCGTTGAATGCATTTACTAGACCACCCCCTACCCCCTTCCCCCATTAACTGTACATTATGCACAATAATTTACATACCGTAACCGGATGCTTCAAGAGAATAAGTGTAGTATGTAGTTCTTTCGCCGTTATATTGTTCTCTTCACAGACCCAGAAAAAAAAATTTCTCTGACGCTTCTTAACTGCTTTGTTATTTTGTTGCGAAAACACTTAACTGTACCGAAGGCATTAACGCCCCGAATTTTCATAGACTGCTTTATACATTCTGTCTATCGCCTGTATTTTACTTCATAGTTACTCTTTGCGTGTGCAAGCTTGTCGCATCGCATGCATACGTTAAAAAATTATATCCCTAGGAAAATAACGAGTTTCTCATAAAAAGCTTTAGTTATTTGAACCGTAAAACCAGTCGTCGCCGTCATAATCATCATCATCATCAGCCTATTTTCTTGTCCACTGCAGGACGAATTCCTCTCCCTGCGATCTTCAATTACCCCTGTCCTGCGCCAACCAATCCCAACTAGCACCCATGAATTTCCTAATTTCATCGCACCACCTAGTCTTCTGCTGTCTACTGCGCTTGCCTTCTCTTGGTATCCATTCTGTAACCCTAATGGTCCAACGGCTACCTAACCTGTGCACTACATGACCTGCCTAGCGCCTTTTTTTTTCTCTTAGTGTCAATTAAAATAGCGGCTATACCCGTTTGCTCTCTGATCCAAACCGCTCTATTTCTGTCTCCCAAGGTTATGCCTAGCATTCCTTCGTTCCATCGCTCTTTGTCAGGTCATTAACTTGTTCTCAAGCTTCTTTGTCAGTCTCCGAATCTCTGCCCCATATGTCAGCACTGGTAAAATGCACTGATTGTACACCTTCCTTTTCAATGATAATGGTAAGCTTCCAGTCAGGAGCTGAGAATGTCTGCCGTATGCGATCCAACATATTTTTATTCTTCTATGAATTTCCTTCTCATGATCAGGGTTCCCTGTGATTAATTGACCTAGGTTACGATAACCTAAATAAAACTAGTTGATATGCGTTAAATGTTTCCATAATGTTTATAGCAATGACATACAGATCAAGGCCATCGCCAATTGCATGACAGTACTTCCAGATACTAACGGGCACTAGCTAGGTAACGCTTGCCAATTTAAGGTCGTTTTTCACTGGTCGATCTGGAGCGGGGCTTTTGTTCCACGACGGCGAATCCCTATTTCACTGGTCGACCTGGAACGGGTTCGCGCTTTCCATTGGTCGTTTAGGATCAACTCGCTCCGTGCCGGATCGCTCTCACTTTCCCTGCTGCCGAGGCGCGGATTCAGGCGGAAATAGGACGAGAAGCATACGTCACTTCCGCTCGCTGAGGGACAGCGATATTGGTGGCCATGGAAATGATGGAAACGCACAGAGCTGAGGACCTTTTGTATGACGTGTGCACGCAGACTTCCGGTACGATCCACCGCGAATCATTTTCGCTCTCCGCTGGCAAATTCGGGTTGGCGAAATGCGGGCAATCACTCCAAGATTTCGACGACCGCTCCAAATCGACCAGTGAAAAGCACTATAAGAACTGCAGTAAACAAAGCCGCATAATTCAAACTGAAAAAAAAAACTGCGTATCACTTTCTACCGTTACGCGTGCCTTCTTTCCTGCGCTACAGGAGCGCCCTCTCGACGCAGACGCCCCTCGTACGAATGGCGGCAGAGCGTTGTGAAACATCGTTACAGCGCCAGGAAACACAAAGTGCGCGTGGACTGCAGTGCGCGCGGACCCTGCAACACACAGCGCCTGGGCATGGCGCGACAGTGTAGCTGCAGCGATGTCCTGAGAGGCCATTTCCTTCGGCGGCGGGCCGGAGAGCATGTACTGTGCAGATAGCGAGAACAATGCGGGGCCTCATTTTGCCGCGCGCTGCACAGAAGGCTGTAGAGGCCGCCGCCATTGCAGTCCGCGTCTTTGCCGGCAGGAGTTGCTCGTTCGCCCGGGTGTGCAGCAATATGTTCAACGAGGCGTACGCGTCTGTACACACCGAGAGGAGGGCGGAAGACTAGACGCGCACTGCGTGCCCCGCGGAGCTTTCAAATGGAAGCCTCGCTTTGACTGTCCTCTTATCGGGCTTGGCTAGAAGGAATATCCAACCGTTCGTGACGGAAACTTTTGAACCGCGTGACCTAACGAGAATGTAGCATATCTCCAGCTCACTCATGGATATATATATATTTTTTACGGCACGCCGATTATATCTAGGATATAATCAAGTGCAGCAAGGCACGTATCTTTCTTTGAGCGTAACTGTTATACTTACTCCTTCTTCAGGGATGAAAAATCAGCTGTTTCGATTTTACTTTGTGGCAATATTTGTATAAGAGTCTGAGATGCGCGCAACGCAGCGCTGTTGTTTCGTTTCTCTCTCTCTCTCTCTCTCTCTCTCTCTCTCTCTCTCTCTCTCTCTCTCGTTTATTTTCGCCTACTTCTTGTAGGACAAGGCCGCCAACCAAGGAACTTTACCGTAAAACTTCACGCCTGCAGCACGACCATCTCTACCGCTGTGGTGACTGCATCCACTCCAGGCCCTTCTTGTGATTCCCGACATCAGAACGAAAACGGAGATGTCATCTTTGGCCCTCAAACAAACCGTGCTTTCATTCCTAGATGACAAGCGCAATGAACGCATCCACGTTTATACGGACGGTGCTGTGTCCTCTAAAAGTTCAGCTGGAGCAGTGGTAATTGCCACAGAGTCTGTCACCATCAAATTCAAGACGTCTCACATTACATCATCGACGGCTGCAGAACTCGCAGCTATTCGTGCTGCTCTGGAGTTTATTGGTCAAAAATCACCACATTCACGGTCCATCTTTTGTGACTCCAGTGTCTGGTGTCCCCTTTCAACCATGGACCTAATGTGCAATCAGTCGCATACATCCGACTACTCCACAAGGGGCACAACATCATCTACCAGTGGATACAGGGTCACTGCGGAATTTCGGGATATCACAGTGCAGATGACGCTGCCCGATCGGCCCACGATGGTGCCCATATTATACCAATATCACTGTCAAGAACAGATGCAGCCACAAGTCTTCGCCCCTTCGCACGTGAGCTTACGCAAACTCTGTGGAACACCAGTGAATTCACGAACGCACGTCTCCACAGATTGGATCCACGTCTGCAACTCCGTCTTCCACCAGAGTTCCCACGAGCGAAAGCAACACTTCTGTGCCGCCTGTGGCTCGGCGTGGCATTCACGAACTTCTATTCCTTCCGCATTGGAATGGCCGACAGCCCTACTTGCAACACCTGCGGCTGCGAGGAGGCGATCGAGCACCTCCTTTGTGATTGTCCCCGTTACAATGTACCAAGAAAAGTGCTCGTGACCGTGCTTGAAAAACTGGACAATCGCCCCTTCACAGAAGAAAAAGTTCTAGGACACTGGTCCAGACGGGTTGCTGCACTCAAGGCCTTAAGGGCATTGCTGAAGTTTTTAAGGGCTTCTGAAATGTCCAGACGGGTTGCTGCACTCAAGGCCTTAAGGGCTTTGCTTAAGTTTTTAAGGGCTTGTGAATTGTAAGACCGCCTTTGACTGTTGTAGCGCGTAGCATCGCGTTACTGTGTGAATTTTTCTGCTTCTCTTTTTCTCCTTTCTTCTTTTATTCCCTTTGCCCCTTTCCCTAGCACAGGGTAGCCAGCCGGTGCCTACACTGGCGTCTTTCCTTCCCTATTGTCTCGCTCTCTCTCTTTCTCAGACGTAAGCAGCGAAAATGCCGTGGACAATATTCGATGCTCGACGTTGTCAGCGTGGTAATGTTGCGCCTCGACAGAAAACGGATACGCGTTAAACTCGGTATAAGCAGTAGCCTCCGTCGTGCTTTCTTTGCGGTGAACGTTTGACGCCACCGTGTGCTCTCACTGATCAAGTTACATTTGTCGCAAATGTCAGTGACTGTACAAAAAAATAGTAAGAAAGAAGGCGAGGCGTTCACGTGCCTATAAATATATAAAGGTTAGTCTCCCGTTGAGCTACATTGCGAGTACGTATATAACCACATGAAGCCAAGAACAACATGACGCGAAGAAATCATGGGGGAAAATATATTCTCATTTAACGTAAACTTAACATTTCTGCATTTCAATTAAAACCACAGGTAATTTGCCCCGTGATTTCCTTGGCTTCATTGTCAGTTGCCTTCACGTCGTTGTATCTAGCGAAAAAATTGTGCCTTTCTGTTACCCTTCTTCTCGTTCATTCATACGCTGTTATATACGTACCATTTCTCAACATCGGTCAAGTTCTCCGAGCGCACCTCCTTGACGACGTTTTCCAATTATGGTGCGCAGGTGCGCGTCGATCGTGATACCAGACCCGCCAGACAGGCAGGCCTGCTCTCGTGGGTCGCGCGGGAAGCTTTTGTCTCCCCCGAAAGTGTACATGAAGGTCAGCACGCTTCGAAGTAGTTGACCTTAGTGCCGAGAAATGCTACTTTGCAGCACTGGAAGCTCGCTCAAGGACGACCGGGCGAGGAGGCAACACCGGACGGATGCGGCGGTCGGAGGGGAGAGCCCAGGGAGTTGGCCAAACATGACGACATCTGCACGGGCTCCCCAATTGGATGAAAATGGCGACACCTGCACGGGATCCGCGACTGGCTAAAAATGACGTGACCTCGACGGACTGAAGGGGTTGTAAGCCAGAGAACCATAGGAAAGTGGGAAACACGTTCAGAAACGTTCTTCTCGCCACGGGCCACTGCGCACGATTTGGTGCCCGCCTTCGATTACCTTTTTAATGTTATTTCACTTGTTCCTAAGTCCTGTACGTAATGTAAATAAACCTACCGTTCTCAAAGTCCACTCCAACGTCGGTCAACTCCCGCACTCAACGGCAAGATCAAATAACGCATACGGAAGCAATAACAGTCTAGAACATTCAGAGTAAACGAGCAGAACCCAGGGTACCCGCACTCCGTCTTTGCATGTGTTCTCCACTTCGGTACGTTGTTTAATAAAACTACAAAAAATATTGCCCGCTCAGAGAACCGCGACCCAAAGGACTGCGTGATATATAAACCAAGGAGATCACTAGAGGAATGGCAGGCAGCCACTCACCGATCCGGAGCCTGGAATAAATGTTTTCGAGATCAAAAGTAGAGGATTGATTGATTGATTGATTGATTGATTGATTGATTGATTGATTGATTGATTGATTGATTGATTGATTGATTGATTGATTGATTGATTGATTGATTGATTGATTGATTGATTTTAACTTTTCAAATCAACACAAAAGCATATTGGAGACGCCGTAGCGGAGTTCTCCCGATTCATTCTGACCTCTTCAGGCCGTTCAACAATCACCGAAAGCTTGGCACACAGGCGTCTTTTGCATTATACCCTATCGGAATGCGGCTCCCGCAGCCAGCAATCGAACCTGCGGCCTCGTGCGCAGCTGAAGGGTCCCGCCGCCACTGAGCCACCACCTGGCGGGGGTGAATTCACGAAGCGCGAACGTTCCGCGTGGGTGGCAGAAAATCTCATCTCGGAGACTTGAGTCTTTCCAAATCTTCCTTCGCCTGCTTGATTTCACCGAAGAAAAAGCGTCAGTGACAGCGCACATTTCGGCTCGTATAGTTAGACCTCAATAATCGTCGCACTCTCGTTAAAAGCGAAGACACCTGTTAAAAGCCGCCGATGTTGTTATTATGGGGCATGTGCCTTGCCTGCAGAACGCGCCGACAGCTAGTCACATAAACCAGCTGTGCAGTGTAACAGATCTTCACTTCACTTCACTTTATTACCTTAAAGACCTCGGTTAGGGGGTATTACATAAGGGGTGGGTTTACAAATAAAGTTTACAGAGAGTGATCTTTATGAGAAACAAATGTAGTTAAGTTGTCCGCAAAAGTTGATGAACACGTGATGGCTGCAATGTCACGGGGAAGGCCATTCCAGTCCACTGCTGTGCGAAGAAAAAATGAGGCCGCAAAAGTAATGGTGCGAGCATGTGCGCGTGCGAATGAGTAAGAATGGAACGTATGGGGAGACATGCGCGCCGGTGGGATGATATATGGTGCTTGATTGAGGGGACTGTGAAGTAATTTGTGAAACAAACAAAGACTGGCGATGCGGCGACGCACAGAAAGATTAGCAAGATCAGTTTTCCGTTCTAGGGATGATATGCTTATGTCGGGTATGAATATGAAGAATGGATGAACCTAGTGGCACGATTTTGTATAGATTCTAGTTCGTTTCTTAAGTATGCCTGGTGCGGGCTCCAGATGGGCGCTGCATATTCTAGTTTCGATCTGATGAGTGATTTGTACGCGAGAAGTTTTATGTCTGATGGTGCGTGACGCAAATGACGCTTTAAAAAACCGAGGGATATGTTCGCGGATGATATGATATTGCTTATATGTGCGTTCCATGAAAGGTCAGAGGATAAGGTGACGCCTAGATATTTTTATGATTGAACTTGTTCGACAGTGGAGTGGGAGATTAGGTATGAGAATGATAAGGGATTAAGCTTTCGATGAAAGGAAACGAGCTTGCATTTAGTAGGATTAAGCTTCATTAACCAAAGATCACACCACTGTTGTACAAGGTTAAGATCATGTTGGAGTGCAGTTTGATCAAAAATCTTTGTAATTGTGCAATAGATGACATAGTAGTCGGCAAATGAACGGATATGGGAGGATACATGCACAGGCACGTCGTTAATATATATGAGGAATAAGAAGGGTGCGAGTACAGATCCTTGGGGGACACCGGATGTTACAGGGAGGGAGCTGGAACGGCTACATTTAATTGAAACAAACTGGGAGCGTTTGTTGAGAAATGCTGTGATCCATGCGAGAAGGTTAGGGTGCAAATTCAGCTGGGAGAGTTTTAGTATCAGGCGTTTATGTGGTACTGTATCGAATGCTTTTGCGAAGTTGAGAAAGATTGCATCGGTCTGAAGGTTGAGGTCGAGATTAGAGTGTAGATCATGAAGAAATATGGCAAGTTGGGTTTCACAAGCTAAAGATTTACGGAATCCGTGCTGGGAAGGATGAAAACAATTGTTAGTGTCAAGGAAGTGCATAATGTGAGAGTATATGACGTGTTCCATGATTTTGCATAAAAAGAACAAGAAAAAAATGAAAACAATACAACTGTCCGCGTAGATAGCCCCTCACAAGTATTGGGCATGCGCCCACGGTATAGGGAAATGACAAGCAAGACGCGCTGAATCGACGCCCTTGATTTTGTTCTAGCTGTCATCGTGGCAACGAAGCAGTATATACGATCACAGAAGCGACCACCTATAACGGTCTGCGACAACGTGGGGTTCGGCAACAATCTTTTTTTTTTAATTTGTTCCCTCCGCTGGAATAGAGCGTCGAACCAGACCAGAGCACGCTCGTAACTCTTCATATAAGGCCAGCCAATATTTATAGGGCCTAGACTAAAGCGCTTGCATATCTCTGCAGTGCCACTCACATTTCTACTTTACGCCGACGTCAGCTTAGATAGTTCGCGAACAACTAGCTGAGCTGAGAAGAACACAAAAAGACAAGACGACAGCATCCCCGAGCTCCGCAAACCACTCGAATAGTCTATATTGCGCTGCCATTTTTGTCTTATTCTTTATCTGTTCAGCTTCAGAGAGAGAAGGGATGTCGTTGGCTGGCGCTTTCACATATCGTTCTGTATATATAGGAAATCCGGGCGATTTCTATAATAACTCGTCGACTACAAACGCACATCGCGGAATGAGGATGTCTTCTCGGTGTACTTCTTGGATTGAAGACATCGGTTTCTTAGAACTACCCGACCGATCCGGCCGTCACGTACAGCATACATGTACGCACTGTCTCATTTTGTCCAGTCTGCCAGTATCCTTCATTCAGAACTTTATGTCTCGTCGACGCCTTCCTCGAACTCTAGACAGTGAACATTGGGGCCCGAATCTGCTTAACGTATATAGAACTGAACTATAGCACCATGCAGTTACAAACATCTACGTCATGAGCGGGTTATATCAATATCATTTCGCGTGGCTGATCGCTTTGCACATATACCGCTGGTAATGAAAGATCAGAAAAAATGATCTTGGAACGAAATGAGCATGATAAAGTGACAGCAAGGCAAAGTAAATTGTACGGATAGCAGATAAGAGTACTCAGCAAAGAATACGACCGTCAACGAAACTTGTGTTAGTTTTTTATGAAAAAAATATAAGTAAAAGAACTGGAGGGAAAGGAAGTTGCTGCTGAAGACATTAAATAATACCCAAGAAAATGAACGAGCAGAAGGACATTCCCGCAAAATGAGTCATCAGCACTGCGTTTGATATCGGTAGAGTTGCAACAAACAGCTTTCCATAATACGCCCAACATTGACTGCAGTATTGCCATGTAGTCTTCCTTAGTGAACGTGCCTTTCCTTTATCATTTTTTCTCCCTTTCTCTTTCTCTCTTTCTTCTTAGTTAATGCTTGTGTGGTTCTTATGTTTTGTTCAAAACAATGGTTTAGTACGTGCAGTATGCCACAGCGTTCTTTCTGCTTGTTCCTTTGATTGATTGATTGATTGATTGATTGATTGATTGATTGATTGATTGATTGATTGATTGATTGATTGATTGATTGATTGATTGATTGATTGATTGATTGATTGATTGATTGATTGATTGATTGATTGAACTTGTCTTCTCATTCTTCTCTTCGCTTGATTATCTTTTCTGAACGTTCTTTCTCGAGCACACTGGTGTTGAGCCTCTCTTGATGGTAGTTCTCAGCCAGCCCATTCTTCTTTCTCTCTTTCTTGATATCATTATCTTGTATTCGCGCACCAAATAATAAAGTGTGTTTTTCGGTCTGTTAAAAAGAAATGGAGGTGCCTCGGCCCTCCGCTACTCTGGGTGGAGCTCTACTATAAAAGAAAATAATAGAGAAAGAAGAGAAATCGGTGGAATATTCATAAATTACACTGGTTGACTCATCATGAACGAAGCTTTTCACTGCAAACAAGACGAGCACAGAAGGAACACACATCACAACAGACAAAATAAATTAGCGGTCATCCCTACTGTCGATACTCGCATGTCAGTGCGGCCTTGTTCGAGGCAAGCGGGTGTCTTCGTCGTCAGGTGCGCTGGCTCCTCAACAGCGCGAGTCGTGTCGGTTCTTATTACAGGCACCTGATAAAGTTGTCTGTATCAGCTATAGTGAGTGCAGTGGTTGGTTTTCACGGCAACGTGTGCTAACTGTGTAAGCACACGTAAAGTTCTTTGGGTTAATGAGTAGAATTAAACGCCACAATGACGTTCGAGCAAAAAAGCGAACTCGGAATTTCAGAGCTCTATATAGTTTCTGTGTTTATTTGAATATCGAAAATACCGTTATACTGCGATCCATAGGGTGTAGCCAATGCATTTCCGCCTTTCTGAAATTGCACGCGTAAAGCCCAACGAGAAATGAAGACAGCGAGAGAGAGTAAGACGTACTCTAAACTATCAAAATAACCAAGACTGCAATAAACGTTCTAACAGAACAAAAAACAGGCGTAGTTTCGCCGGAAAGGCGAAACATCGATTGCGATAGCGAATTAGTGGACAGCTACACGAAGTAAGGATAGCAGTTCTATCGACCGTATAAACTTTTAAACATTCGCTTCTAACTAAATTAACAAGTACGGTGTCACGCGCACGCAAGCAAACGTGAACACATCTCTCTAGATGACCGCGCACATTCGCTGTCGAAACGCTGGAGTGAGGAAGCATGGCAGCCGCAGCGATTGAATTGACCTTCGTGCTTCCTTTCACTTCAACGCGAACTAAGCGGCGAAAACACAGCGCACACGAAGCTATCAGCACTCTGCGTTTTCTGTCCCCATCGCAGATCGCTCTTAATATAACGGCCCGTGCGGCCGTGCCATACGCAGCCGCCGCCAGAGTAGAACGACCCCCCCCCCTCCTGCCTACCCGCCCCACCCGGTGCCTTGTGGACGATGGAAGACAGCTCGCTACCTGTCCGCTTTCCTCCCACGTGCGCCAGAGATTGAGCCACGACCGTCGGCTCGCTCTCGCCCGCTTTCACTCGCACATACAGCATACGGCTATTGGACTTTATGCGGAATGTCACGGTGACGCCGACGACGGAAATGCGCCTGGAGTGTCCCTATGTTTCCTATTGCAATAATATAATAACAGAAATAATATGAAAGAATAGAAAGTATCGCGCCCACTCTTAAGCGCTCTGTGCCGCCACACAAGGCTCCCTGAAAGAGGGCAGTTCTTCTTCGCCGACTCCCGGAGCAGCAAGCAATAAACGGGCAAGAGTGTAGCCTCATCTTCCCTCGACGAACCCTCGCGCGCGTAACACGGCGTCAACATGGCCGCCGCACGCCGTCGAATGACAAATTGGGATACGGCCCTCTTCTCTCGTGAAGTTCGCACTCGCGAGCGATGCGCGCGGGCGCGCGCACCCCCGTGTATTTTTGGCGGCCCGCGAGTCGGGATCTTTGCGAGAGGAACGATTCCACAGCCAACAAGCGGGCGTCTTTCTTCTTCCCGTGCCGATCCCGGCTATGCTGGAGAACAGCTATGGGGTGGCTGGCTTCGAATTGGAGCGCTGCGCACGGACCACCACGCGCCACGCTCGCGTGGTTTATCGGCAGCCGCAAAGACCGCGAGGGCCGTGAGTGGCTGCTATTTCAACCCGGACTGGCAGCAACAGGTGAACGTCGAGTCGTTGCGTTATGCTGCCGCGCGGAAAGAAATTGTAAGGGTTCTTCTACGTGCACGCAGCGAGCACAAGGACGGGACACCGAGGAAAGAAAGGCCCAGGAATGCAGCGCTGACTCGCAGGCACGTTTGCAGACCGTGGCCTTCTAAACAGGCTTTGTCAAATTAAGCTACTTTTGGGTCGCCGTTCTCATTCCTCGTGTAGCATTTTCACTGTTGACCGATCCGACACGACTTGCAGGTTGCTCGTTTGTCTTGTGTTCTTTGTTTTGTTTTCTTCAACGTTTTCCACAGCGCAAGTACTTATATCACGCGTAATGCATGTCTTGGTAACGAGACAGTGTCTTATCCCTGCGCCTTTACTTCCTTTGTGTATCGTCTTTGTGCGCGCTGTACATAGAAGATCGTGAACACGATCATTAATTGACTGATCGTGCAAGTCTCCACCCTTGTGCGCGATCACTTGAGAATGAACATCTGGGAAAGTGCCGCGCAGCCAAAGGTCATTGTTTCTTACTCAGGTACCAGCACGTCTCACCTCATGACCAAGCTTACCTGCACAAGCAGGGTGAATAATGGAACAGACAAAATATATATAAAGAGTTGTGCGAGTTTGCTTTCTTTGTCTGTTTTCACCCTCCCGTCTCTCGCGCTGCGCATATTAAATTAAAAGCCGATAGTTTTACGGCTTCATGCTGACGTTACGATTTTTGCGGTTACCACTACTGTTACCTTCATGCCGAAACGGAGCGGCAGGACACCAGGTGTAAAAAAGCGGTGTGTAAGGCCTGCTCTGCAAGGTGGTCAAAGTTAGCATGATGTAACAGTAACTGAAAGAGTTGCAGTTTCGCCCGAAAGGCGAAAAATCGATTGCTACAGGAATTTAGTAGACGGCTATACCATGTAAGGATGGTGGTTTCATCAGCCGTATCTTGGAAACATTCGCTCACCTACTGGATTAACAACGATGGTGTCAGCACGCACAAGCGAACATGAACACATGACACTAGATGAGCGCGGACACTTGTAAAAACGCTGGTGTGCAAGTGCAGCAGCAGCAGTGAGCGAAGTGACCTTCGTGCGGTCTATCGCTTCAGCGCAAGAGCGGCGAGAAAACAGCGCGCACAAAGGTATGAGCCCTTTGCAGATCCCGTTGAAGATACGGCATGCGCGACCACGGGCTGCTGTGCAAAGTACGCATTTAGTTGGCGGAGCCGATGCCACCCCCACACCCTCCCGCGCTGCCTCAGGCTTTCCTCCATGTATGGTGCGTGCGAGATTGAGCCGCGATCATCAGTTCCCCTCGCGCCCGGTCGAAAAATGCGCGGTTGCTGCCGGAGTACAGCGCCGCCTACACCCCCCCCCCCCACTCTATCCCATCCCCTCACGGCCTCTCGCGCGACCGAGGACGGCGCGTTTGCTCCCCGCTTTCTTCCTTCGCGCGCGCCAAATTGAGCCGCGATCGCCGGATCGCCCTGGCACGCTTTCAAGCACGCATACAACATACTGCGCGCGGTAAAGATTTTATCGCCCGTGGACTTTACACGGAACCTCACGGCGACAGCGACGCCGACGGAGGAAATGCTCCTGGAGTGCCCATAGTATTGCTATCGCCATAATAAAAGTGAAGCTGAAGTACTCTGTTACCTAACAGAGAAGGTTGTGATGACGATGTGGTGGTGGTGGTGCTGGTGCTGGTGGTGATGATGATCAAATGAAGAAAAACATGAGGAGGTGGAGCAGGGAGGCATTGCCAATTTAATTTAGTTTCATTAAATCATGCACATTTTCGTTAATTGAATCATGACACGCCGTCATGATCGCCGATATCATTAGCTTATTGTGTTCACAACAGAACGAGGACCTCCCCTATGCCCGCTCTTAGTTGCCCCTGCATTGGATCACAGTTCGCATGTCACTCCAAATCGACGTTCAACGGCCGCCTTTCCTGCCCACCATCATGTACTTCATCGTGTAGATTTCCACTAGCGCTTCACATTCCTTATAGGCACACTATTTTAATGTCTCCCGTGTTCTCGAAATTTGCAAAGGTCGGAATGAGCCATCTTCATTATTGCGTTATATCGGTATAACATGGCCATTATCTTGGTATAAATTGGTATGCGCTCAAAAGGTTCTCTGCTGAAGCAAATTCCCGCAAATAAGCTGCATTGTAAAATTTGCTACCGTGCAGCACATCCTTGCTCTGACGAACTCATTGGGACTGGAAATGTACTTGAATATAAGCGGTGTTTCGATAAAAGCAACCACCTCCTCCACCTCTCCTGAATAGACCTATAAAGAAACCGCAGTAGGACAGGACGGGCACTCCAACTGCGTAGGAGCTAGTGAAACGTATACAGAAACACATCCGCTCTTGATAGTGGGGACATGATAGTGGAGCAATTCTTCTGACAGCGCTCCTTGCCTCTCAAGGTTGATACGAAAAAAACACAGAAGGGTTACCGCGTACGGAGCCCCGTGTGGCCCCGTGCGGATTTCACTCTTAGCACTTAGACGGAGCACTTAGACGGAGACGGAGAATAGACGGAGTTCGGAACCACTGCACTTTCAGTAGTACAGCCCAGAATGCGTGCAGTGCGGCCTGCACCCCGAAAAACTTGGAAAGCGGTATTGCGGATACACCGATATCGTTATAGCGGGGGCTTACTATTTTATTCGACTGCCATTGACTAGCGGTTTAATTGCATGGGCTCGCTCAATCCGCTCTTCGTTGGGCTTCTGTCGTCGTCAGGACGCCGTTGTCATCGTGGCAGAGTTACTTATTGCTTTTGGACTCGGGTCGTATTTATTGTGTCTCATCGTCGCCAAGTCACCCTCTTTACTCTCAGCCTCTTCTTCGCCTATACGCTAAAGAAAAATAAAACACTTCCCACCTCTGCCGCCGGGGGTTAGAATTAACTCGCGCACCGGCGGCAACGTGCAGTTCGGAGCCGGACGGCCGTATTCGCGTGACACCAATTGCGTGACACCAATTGTGTGATACCAAAAGGCCAACCAATTGGCGCTTGGCGTTTTGCGCGGAGTTTTGTCCGTCATGCGGACTCCGAGAGCGGTGGCGTCTGCGCTTGTATTTCGGAGGCCACAACAAGCAATACTGTAGCGTACGACGAAGACGCCGCGCGCATCGGAAAGAAGATGTTCTTGCGTAGACGGCCGTGTCCGCTGCCATAGGGCGCCTGCTGTTGCCGCAGCAAATAAGTTCAAAGCAGGAATAATCGCTCAAGCTTGCTCAGTCACTCCTTTAATGCTTTCAGGGAGATGTTTTAACGCCTGTCACAGGCGCCGGCCACTGCTGTAGGTGCTTCGACATGCGCGGGGGAAAGAAAAGCACACACAACTTTGTTATTGCATTCTTCCATAACATTCCGCCATTTCTTCTCGGCAATCCTTCTTAGTGTATGTGGGAGTAAATAAACAAACACGATTGACTCATCTTCTCCTCGGGAGCAAGCAACAAAAACAAACGCGCCTCGGCTTAGCGCACTTGCTGCGAGCGAAGGTGTCGGTGAGACAATGCTCCGGGGTTGGACGGACGGACGTTTCCACAATGGCGAAACCTCTCCGTAACCGCGTCGAGCTCTGACACAAGAGTTGCTCCTCCCGCGGAGAACAAGACGAGGGGAGCGAAACAGGGCCGCGACTGTAACCGTCTGCGCCCAGTGTACACACCTTGTCGGAGGCGTAGAAAACCTCCCGGGCCGAAACCGTAAATCAGGGGCCCCGTGGCCTAGCTCTCTGTCTGTCCGTGTGTCTGTGTTGTTTTGACCGCGCATCTGGCTGCAAATCTTCACAAGCCTCTCTCTCTCTCTCTCTCTCTCTCTCTCTCTCTCTCTCTCTCACCATCACTTCGGTTTCCCAGGGTTTTCGCTACGCAGACAAACACCGTGCGTGCCTTCTGCAGCAGGCCTCGCACTCTCTACAGAGTCTGAAATGGGAATCGACACTGACGCCAGGGAGCCTAAATTCAGTGCTGTTTTGGCGAAGCAGACGAACAGCGCCGGGCCAGCGCAACCTATTGACAGAGACGTCCGGCGGTGTTCCCGCGCTCCCGCGAGCAAGACCTGTTGCGTCGTTAAAATTTCCCGCTCTCGTTGTTTGTCGCCGCTCGCTTCGCGTGCGAAATGCGTTGACAAAAAACGCGCCCGCTTCTTCCATCTCCTGTCCGCCAGGCCTTCCGAAGCAGCTTTCGTAACGTTGGAAATATTACGAAAGCGTTCGTCAGCATTTCTCTTTTTTTTTTTTTTAAGTGTGAGCACACCACTTCACATGGTGCGCATACTTCAACGATGACTCCGCTTGGACGCAGCAGGAGTTGCAAGGCGGGGGGTTCTTCCAGGACCCCTTCTTGCGTTTTGAACACGAGGGCCTGATGACTCAAACATGCGGTGGGTACCTAAGTTAAGTTTTGTCACGCTGTCAGAAATATAGTAACAAAGTGTCCTCATGAAGAAGTCAGAGTACGAGGACCACCCAACTGCAACAGTGATTTCGCTTGTTGAGAGAGGAAGGTATAGCTTATTTGAAGAGAACTAACGAGTACGTAGTCCAGGCCTAGATGTAGCCTGGAATGTCTACAAGTCCTCTTCGAGCCTGTTCTTTACCTAGTGGAAATTAATTCTCTGTGGAAATCTGCAAGGTGGATTAAAGTTTCCACAGAATTTATTTGCCTTACTTGGTGTCCCTGTGCTTCGAGTTGTCGATTAATTCGTCCTGGCTCCGCGATCTGCTAGCCTTCTGGTTAGCTCAGATAGCAGAGGTACCACCCCGAAAAAGGGATGGGACCGAGTTCTATACCTGGAACAGGACTGACACACGTCGCGCAACGTGTTTGGCATACGTGTGTCCCAAAGGTGGCGCTGCGATTCTGCGCAACTGCACAGAATGCGTGTGCTTGCTGCATTAAAGCTAGGGAAACGATGGAGCGTGTTTTATCAGAATGTGAAGACATCTGCACAGCGGTCGATTTAGGCACCTCTGGCCTCCTTGAAGCCCGTGGGCTCAGTGAGAGCAGGAAGAAAGCAAACATGTTCGCAGTAGAGTCGATTGGCAGATTGATGGAAGAAAAGTAGGAAAACGACAAACAACTGAGGCGTAGAAAAATGAAGTTCGCAATAGGCGTTCATAAGGTTTGGGGATGTGAATTCTTAGTGCTTTTTTTAACATAGGTATGGTATTAGGCAATATAATGAGAGCTTGGTGGCGCAAGCTAAAGGGTACGCTCATAGAATACATCCATGTATCCACTGCTATTGCGCGCATGCTAGAGAACACTCAAAGGGCTCTTGGCCATATCTCCGTTCTGTGTGGTAAACGCCAGGCTCTGGGGCTTCTTGTCTAGTTTACCTTATCGCAGTTCTCACCCCTATCACAGTTCTCGCAGTATAGGTCAATTCTTCTCTGATCTTTAGTGCGTAGCCACTTTGTGTGAAGGTTATATTCGACAGCAATCAGGTTAGGCCATTTCCGGCATATAGTCCGTCCCATCGTACCAAGGTCACTCTAGTGCAGGAAATTCATGAAGCTTGGGAAAATGTGACGTAGTGCTTCCGCTGCTCCGAGCCTCACAGCAGTGACAGCCGCAAAGCCCCCGCGCTGAAGTTCCCTGACAGTTTTGGACCTCATGAAGGCTCTTCCAAGGAATGTCCCTTTTTACAGAAAGAGATTGACCTCTTGAAGCGGATAATGAAGGCCTACTGGTCTCACCTAGAAGCTGCCGACATACTACGGAAACGACGCCGAAGACGCTCCCATCGCCGAAGTTCATCAAGGACCACCTCAGATGATGCGCATGTCACATCCCTCATCACCACCTCCTTTGCCACTCAGGCCAAGCAGACTCGACTACAAGAACAAAGAAGTCAATGATAAGAAAGCTGCAGAGAGCGTGACTGCTCATTCTCGGCGTATACTCAAATCTCGCCATCATGCACCCTCTGACTCGCAAAGCACAACGACTGCTTCTAACTCCCAATCTGTTCCACGAGAACTACCAGAGCAAGATCATTCGTCTTATTGCAGTCACTAGTTGATGGCCTCCGCAAGCGTTTTTACTGAGCTTCAAACACCGTTAGCTCGAAGCACCTCACAGGTGCTAAACGTCCAGCATCCAGTGATTGCATGCCTTTAGTAAGCATCGTGGTTCGCACGTTATCGTTTCGGACAGAATTCAGAAGTTTATCGATGTGCCAGTGGAATTTTGGATGCATCATGTCTCGCAATTTCATCCTTACGTCGGTGTGTTTTCACAAATCGGCTCGCAACCTATAGACTATCAAGTTTCGTTACACTATCTGGCTACGGATCCGTCAATTCTACAACATCCGGTGAACACGACAGCGGTCATTTATAGCTGCACAGACGACATTTATGTTGCATCAAGTCTTCAACGTGCGGGAACCACAGCAAAGTGTTCGTTCATATCTGCACGGACTTCACACATGTTCCCCATGCGGTGTAGCCCCATGCCAATAATTAAAGCGACAAGCTCAGAAATTGATCTTTACAGGTACAGGTGACCAACTGCAGTGTCTATGTGCACCTCCGGATGAAGTTGGATTCAGTATTCTCTCTTATTTCATTTTCTTCCTTTTTATCCCTTAACACGCTTCCCTCTTTGTAGGTTAGCAAAGCCGACGCGCGTCTGGCTGACCTTGACTTTACCTTTTCCACCGCTCTCTCTCTCTCTCTCTCTCTCTCTCTCTCTCTCTCTCTCTCTCTCTCTCTCTCTCTCTCTCTATCTATCTATCTATCTATCTATCTTTTTGTTTATTTTTTTCTTTTTTTACCATCTGACATTCCTTCAGCTCCGTTATTCTCGGCTGTTTAGTATCCGTTTTTGATAATTGAGGTTCATCGTCCTTTTTTCGTGAAATGTAGGTTTTGTTTTATGTATTTTGTTTGCTTTCCCCACGTATGCGAACGCTGTTAATCTGAACTTTGGAGCACCCTGCCGTTCGAAAGCATCATCCCCGCCACGCTGCCTTAAAGTGGCACTAAAATACGAAGAAATTTGAGCTGCATTAGTAAATTATCCTTCTACAATACCAAAAATGTCACTATCAACGTGAGAGGAGGACACTTGATAATGCATAAAAGACGCTAAAACAAAATACGGGTGGCGACGCCGCCTTGAAGTTCCCGCGCCATCTCACCGTGAAGTCACTGATTTTGACGGTGTCTACATTGAGCCTAAATCTCTCTTTCTTTCTTTAATTTATTTTATAAAAGTGTACTGCATTGTATTCCTAAAGAGTTCAAGGAATGAACTTAGCAAGTTTCAACATTTATTGAGTCACATCGGCAGAAGTGCGAAACAATACTTTGAGATCCACGACATAACACTGACCTACTGGTGCTGGGATATCGGCGTCAAATTGAATAAACGGAACGCTGACCTCAATTTCAGCTTCTAATAATCAACGTATCACTACACAATCAAATAAAAAAAATATTCGTTTAAAGAATATCTCACCAGTCCAAACTGATTTACTGTTTCTTCTAGTGGGCCTCTATAAGACACAACTGGCTTCTCTTTCGTTGTAAAGTCAAATACGACACACTTCCACAGGCAGTTAGCACCATGTAGTCAAGCACACATATATACACACGAACGAGCACGCGTAAGCACATAAAGTGACGAGAACCACTTCAAAGCTAGACAATGGCCTCGCCAAGGCATGGCACCTCCCGCGCGTCCAGCGCCGTAATTTGCATGCGTCCCCAACGCCTGTTATGATCCATAGCTCCTCGTCTTGCGAGACAGTAGATGGGCGTGTCAATCCCAGTTTCTGACATTCTGAGCAGCTTTCAGCGTACATCAATGCGCGAACGCGGCACAAAATACGCAACCACTGCGCCCTTGCCCCGCCACTGCAGCGTCAAGCGTCCTTGTGTCCGTGCAGTGAAGCCACTGTCGCGGTGTGCATACCCTCAACAACGACAGAAAAAAAAAGAAAAAAAAGTGGGGCGGAGACGAGAAGTGGAGGTTAGGCTTGCCCGCCGAGCACGCAGCAACGTCCCGCGCTGGCCCTGTGCCAGCCGTGAGCAGCCCCATTGAGATGCAGTTTAGGTTTCGCGATGAGGCAGGCCCGCCTCCTTCCGCGAGACAGCCAGTCGCTTTCAAAACAAACGTGTCGTCGTCTTCAGGGAAACACTCGGGGCAGCCGATCGACGGCGCCGATGCAGCCGCGGTCTGCGAGCCCTCTTTCAATCATCCGGCCCACCATCCTCGTATCTGGCCGCGAGTGCCACTAGCACGCGTGGCAGGCCTCCCCGACGGCAACGTCGATGCGCGCGCGCGAGGCTGGTCGGGCCTTGGGCGCAGTAGCCCCGTGCGACATTGCAGTTTGCCTCGCATGGGCGGTCGGGAAGTGTCTTCTGCAGTCGCTCGCTTCTTCGGGACAAGGTCGGACGGGAAGAGCCCCCCTTCCTGTGCATGAACGTTCGCTCGGAGCAAAACTGACGCACGTTGTTTGATGCATGAACGATGAGCAGCGCGTGCATGGCATGTCCGTGCATCTCTCCGCGCGATGCGACGTCTGTGAGTGATTCGCGCGAGAAACAATCAAGCGACTGTATGCGCGCTATATACGCTGCCCAGAACGCCGCGCGCTTGATGCTTCGGTCATTGCAGTCAAGTAAAAGTGAAACATTGACCTCTTTCTTACAGAGCAAGGAGCGAGGCTGCCGTTCGTTTTGTTCTCTTTGTAGCGTATGGTTGACGCAGGACGCGAATGTCGCAGTGAAATCTATGCTCTCAAAATTAGCGTGCAAATCTTGCTTCTAAGCCTAATTATTCGTGCTTAAACCTATAGAGAAGTACACGGTGCGCTTGTAGCGGGTATTTGAGAGCTTTATCGCGCGACACGGAAAAATGCGTTTACTACGTTGTTCCATATTACGTCCAAGCGGTACCGTTTAAGACAGTTCCTGGAGTGTATATCGCTACATCCACGCGACGCAGAACGTGACCACTGCAATTATTATTAAAGGGTCTTTTTTTATTTGTCGCCGCACTTGACACGACCGGAATCGGATACCGTGAGTGCAGAAGCATCTCCGGTCTGCTGTTAGTTCCCAGACAGACACAAGTTTTATTCACTCACCAAAGTTACATTCACGCTCCTACTCTCCTATTTCCCTCCCTCTCTTTCTTCCTCTCACTCTTTACACCTGCCAATGCCTAAGACTTGTCACAAAGGCCTATCGCTGAGCAAATTTTAATATCATTTGGGCGATCATATTAATTTGTTCACTGCACTAGCACATCTATTCCGAATGTCAATGTAAATCGAGGTTCGTATTGCCACGTCCATGCGTGAAAAGGCGAGCGCGAACAATAAATATGGCCGCCGCGCAGACATCGTTCTTCTCCCCCTCCCTTAACGTGAAAAGGCGGCGTGTGAAGAGAGACGCGATGTCTCTCTTCACACGCCGCCTTTTCACGCATGGACGCAACAGCATGAATACGGAACTCAAAGGCGCCTTTCTCGACGTTCGTCGGGTTTTTGGCGGTGTCAGTTGTATGCTAGTCCTGCGAGGCTTCAAATGTTTCGAGCGAAAAGTCCAACTGCTCTACTGGATTTATGATCTTATTTTCTTTCTCAGTGGGTCGTCTTTGTGACGATCGGCAATGGAGCACTGGTACGGGACGTTGTGACGCTAAATTTTCGGGTGAATCGCCCCCTTAAGTTCAGTTATCGGTTCACACAAAGGATACACGTTCAACAGCACCAGGTTCAACTTTCGATGAGGCAAAGACTTGCATCTAGGACAAGTTTGCACCACGACACAATTCTCGTCAGAATGAGGTTTGGATTTTCGCCCGACTCGTCGGGTGAAACATCCAACTGCCACAAGGAGACGCAAAATAACTCCCTGGTCACAGCCAACCGAACAATAGTGTTGCACCAGCAGCAGAGTCTTACAGTTTTCTTGGGATTACATTAGATCTAAAACGCTTGCCGAAGATGCTTACATAAACGTACAGTAAATGTTCTGGTATGTGTCGTAGGTACTACGGTACCTCGATGTTACTGCAACTGCGATCGAGGCCACCCTAGTAAGGCATACGAAATAAACCAGCTCAACGGAATCGATGGTGAAAGTCCCTATTTCCACTTTTCATTGTCACCTGCTCCTTGGCTGTTATGCCGGGAACAAACAGGTGATTCCAGTTTACCATTTCGTTATTTACTTCATTAATTCATTCATTTTTTTTTCATTCGTCCATAGGAAAACATGCGCGCATTATGGTTAGGATTATGGCCTCATTGCTAGTAGGGGGTCTAAATACACCATTCACCGGCAAGTTCACCGACGGTGAAAAGGATTTTCGGTTACCTCAACCTGGTCAACTAAGCAAGTATTGACAGAAATAATAGACGGCGATCTGTCATTGCCTCGCGCAACGGTGAGTACACCTCGTATTAAGCGAAGCGATTGAAGCTGCGGTCCAAGCTGTCTAAAATGCTCATCTCTCTCTCTCTCTCTCTCTCTCTCTCTCTCTCTCTCTCTCTCTCTCTCTCTCTCTGCAAGCAAAATGACCGCGAGCGCAGGTTCCACGTGTCGTGCTTTTCCTCCACAACGTCAACCGGAAGAGCGCGCGCTGAATGCGCGGCATACACTTTTAGTCAGGGGCATCGACGAACAGCAACAGCGTCGCAACCACTCTCCCTACATAGCGCGGCGAAGGCGGCTTGCTCAGCCACTTCGGCAACAGAGAGACACGCTCAAAGCGGCAAGGGTTGGGGAGCGGAGACTAAAACGGCGTACCTAGCACAGCGGTGAAGCGTGGGGCGCCGCACTCCACTCGGGTGATGTGATTAATGCCGAACGACAGCGGCTTAACCGGGCTGCAAACGGTGACAACCTGGCTGGGAACGCACGAGCTCCCCTCGTGCCAGTGCACACGGGTTCGCGTTACAAACTCGGAAAACGTCGACGTGACGACACCCGCTACAAACACCTCTCGTGCGACACAAAGTCGTCATCGAAGAGATGAGACATCGTCGAACCGTTTCTGTCGCCGGCTTGCTTTTTTTCCGCGCCGCGGAAGTTTTCCAAGAAGAAGGGAGAGGAGCGGGGTCGTTACCTTTCTCTTCTTTCCTAGAAGCGCAAGAAAAAAGGTCGACTCTAAAGTTTTGTCTTTCACTAGTGTTTTTTTTTTTTTTTTTCGAGTAGAAGGGTTGTCCCAGAAGCCGCGGCTTGCGCGAGACGGCACGCGAGACGAAGACGAAAGAGTGGGACGAGCCGTCTGAGAGAGTCGAGCCAAGCGACATCTTGGACAGCAACCAAACTGAGCGGGCGGGGGTTGAAGAAGTCGGCGCACGCTTTTTCGAGGCGTTCGCTCGGGGAACGGGGCGCCAATTTATTCACCGTACAGCCAGTTCGTTGTACACGGTAAACGTGGAAGAACCGTGTATTTGCGGAACTGTGTGCCCGCTGTGGTTGGTTGACCATCGCAAAATATAGAGCGTTGTGCCCGGGGAATCGGTCTCCGTGTGTTTTAATTATTATCTTTCCCACACGGATTCTTATGGAGCCTGTCGCGCGCACCACTTCTGAGAACCGCGAAGCCGGAGACGATGTGCCAAGTATGCAGGGACCGCTCGACCCGAATTCGACACGCTCCTGTGTTGCGCTTGTTCGCTCAAAATGCAAGGCACTTAAACCGCCGCAGAGTTGCTCCCCTAATTTAAGAACGTTGAGAGGGGGAGATGCGAAAGCGGCTTTTTACTCTCAGTGACGCAAGTGCGAATGCGCCTGAAAATGTGTACTGTTTCGGTTCGCAAATTACCGGCAGAAACTTGGCAAGCAAGACGTGAGACGCAGGCCTGAAGAAGCGTGTGTCGGCGAGGATAGAGCACCTGTCGCAAAGCAGCTGGCAGGGCATGACAAGTGGCACGGAACACGGCAACGCGCTAGGAGAACGACGAACGACGACAAAAGTGTCGCGGAAGTTTAAAGACTTTTTTTGAGTGATGTTATTTAAAGTAGTGACGCGGAGCAGAGGTAGAACACCGGGCTTCTAATCTGAAGGTAGCGTGTGCGAATCTTGGTCCCCTCCACATCTTTCAGGCTTGGAATGGCGCCTGACACAGGCTGAGAGCCAGTTATAGCTATAGTCCAGGCGCACCCAAATTAGGAAGGGCCACTATGCTTCAACAAAGACACTCCCTCACCAGAAGCAGAATTGGCCTTCCTGGCGCAGTGTACGGTCACTACGTCCCTCATGACTCTTTCAATTAATCCATGGCCCTCAGACCTCAGCGGCTGCGAAGCACCTTATCAAGAGTAATCAACGCAGTAAGTTGTGCTAGTTGGTGTTGTTGCATTTACTGTGACATAGTTACTAGTGCTAACAAGACTAAAGGAAAAAAAGGTGGGACAGAGTGCTAGACTTCAACTGGCAAGCTTTACTCAGAAAAAAAACATGCAGGAAACCACCGTATGCTCAAATAAATGCGCAGACAGACGGCTAAACGAATGGGTCACGTATGAGGAAACCAAATGCGCAACGAAGCCGATAGGCGCCCACAGCAAGCCCTTAAAAAGCGTTCATCAGATTCTTCTCAAGGTACAACGCTTCTTTATCAGTGAGTGCCAGTGATGTAGTGCTTACGCATTCATCAGCAGCCTTTGAAATGCAGTGCGCCTCAAATATTTCCCTATCTAACTGACTGACGAGCCGTCTGAACACTTGTGTGTTTTGAAAACACGGGGAGCATTTACGTGTACATCAACGGCAGTGACAGCCAAGTGGTCAGGCAAGTGGCCAGCGCCTGCCAGAGCATTTGCGCCATTCCGGTGCTCCCTAACCGGTCGTTCAGGCATGTTTGTCCACAGGGAAGTAGAATTTTGTATACCACGCCTACATTACAAACAAACAGGGTGGCATGGTCCTTAGTACATGTACCTTGACTCCCGGTGTTCTTTACCAGCCTGCACATTCTTGCGAACATGAGTGGCGCTGAAAAAAGAACACCCACCCCGGACTTGTTCACCACCTTCTTTAGGCGGTGAGGCACCCCGTGTACGTATGGCACGGCCCCAGGGCACCCCATGGGACGCGCGTTGTTGCAACGAGCGGCTGCCGTGTAGGACCTCTAATCTATGAGGACGTAGCGGGCAACATTAAAGCGTAACAACAAATTATAACGTTGGAAAACACGAGGAAGTAGTGAAAAATGGCCGCAGCATGAAATCAGTGAGAAGAAAACTTGGCATAGGACAGGACAAGATGTATGTAGTGAAAGATAAGCAGGGTAATGTCACCAGCAACCTCGATGGTATAGTAAAAGCAGCGGAATTCTATACTGACCTGTGCAGTACCAGGAGCAGCCACGGTACCTTCATTGGAAGTAGTGATGAACAAGATACAGAGGCTCCTTTTATAATTAGCGATGATGTTAGAAGAGCCTTGAAAGGCATGATACGGTGAAAAGTGGCAGGGGAAAGCGGAATAACAGTCGATTCAATTAAAGATGGCGGAGATATCGTGCTTGAAAAGCTTGCGGCCCTTTATACGCAATGCCTCCCGACTTCAAGTGTACCAGAGAGCTGGAAGAACGACACAATTACACTAATGCTTAAGAAGGAACACGTTAAATAATTGAAAAATTATAGGCCCATTAGCTTGCTTCTTGTATTGTATAAAATATTCGCCAAGATAATTACCAATAGAATCAGAATAATAATTGACTTCAAGCAACCAAGAAAACAGGCTAATTTCAGCAAGGGATATTCTACAGTGGATCACATCTGTGTCATCAGTCAGGTAATTGAGAAATCTGCGGTGTACATCCAGCCTCTCATATAGCTTTAATAGATTATGAAGAGGCACCTGGCTCAGTAGAGATACCAGCATTTATAGAGGCATTGCCTAGTCAAGGAGTACGAGGGGAATACGTGAATATCTTGGAAAATATCTGCAATGATTCCACAGCTACCTTAGTTCTCCACAAGTAGAAAACTGCCTATCAAAAAAGGGCTCAGGCAAGCAGACACAATCTCTCCAATGCTATTCGGTACATGCTTAGAAAAAGCATTCAAGCTATTGGGCTGAGAAGGCTTGCAGGAGTGAATATCAACGGTGAATATCTCAACAACATTCGGCTTGCACATGACATTGTCTTGTTCAGAACACTGGATAGGAATTGCAACAAACGATTAGGAACCTTAACCTACACAGTGTAGAAGTAGAGATGAAGAATAATATGCAGAAGACAAAAATAATGTTCAATAGCCAGACAAGGGAACAAGAATTCAGGATCGCCAGTCATCCTCCTTAGTCAGTGCAGGAGTACGCTTTTCTAGGTCGATTACGCACAGGGGACCCTGACCATGACATGGAAATTTACAGAACAAAAATGGGTTGGAGTGCGCACGGCAGGCATTAGCAAATTCCGACTGGAAGCTTGCCACTGTCATTGAAAAGAAAACTGCACAATCATTGCATTCTACCGGTGCTAACATATGATACACAAACTTGGAGGTTAACAAAGAAGATCGAGAACAAGTTAAAGACCGCGCAAGGAGCGATGGAACGAAAATTGTTAGGCGTAACCTTAAGAGACAGAAAGAAAGTGGTGGGGATCAGAGAGCAAACGGGCATAGCCGATATTCCAGTTGATATTAAGAGAAAAAAAAATGGAGCTTGGTAAGCCATATAATGCGTACGGCAGGTGGACCATTCGAGTTACAGAATAGGTGGTAAGTGGAAAGAAGCGCAGTCGAGGATGCCAGAGAACTGTAAGTGGTATGATGACAAGGAGATGAATTAAACGTTTATTGTGCGAAACAAAGAGAAAGTGTTCTTCCTTCGCTCTAGTTGGGCGGCTCTCCCTGTCCAGAAAGCCGTGGCCCGTGCATGGTCCACCAGACTTCGATGATCCTCCAGACTCGGTGCCGTGACGAGGTTGAATAACAAAGGTGAAATGAGTGACCCTGGTGGACTGCCTTTGCTGGCCACTTGGAATTTGTCGCTTGAAATGTTACCAATACCCACCGTAGCCGTGCGGTTTTTGAGGAGAAGTCCTGTGCGTATTGGTAGGTCCGGATTACCGAGTTTGTGTCTTGGATATTCTGAAGGATTGCTTCATGCTTCACATTATCAAAGGCTCCTTTGACGTCTATTGCTAAAATAAAAAACTTTTTGTGAAGGGGGTCTCTCTCTAAACGACCTTCAATTACCGCTGTCTTGCGTTAGCTGATTCCAACTTGCGCCTGCAGATTTCCTAATTTCATCACCTCACCTTCCTTGAGCTATAGGTATACTCTTACAGCTCAAGGAAGGTGGTGAGATGAAACTTTTTTCGGAGCCACAACGATGTGTTCCGCAAGCCGGTAAACCAGTAGTTCATTTATGAGAAATGAATGCACTAATAGAGCCCATACATATTGATAGAGCCGTAATAGTACAGCGTGAAGACAGAAAGAATCTTAACACCGACAGTTTCTCAAAGAACGTTCCCGAATAATGTCACCTGAATAACTACGTCGTGTATAGCAGCTGCGTATATGCAACGCACGTTCATTGTGTATGTTCCACTCCTTCGTGGGGCTCCTCTGGCCGGCTGCTGTGAGAACTACTGCTCGTGGCGCGGCACGGCCGGGTGCTCGGAGCGCAGAGCAGGCCTGGCTTCGGCGGGAAAATATTACGCCTTGACTGCTCGTAGTTTCGGCGTCCTTTTTTTTTTTTTTTTGAGGGCCACCGGCTGAGTCCGAAAACCTACGATTGCACGACATTTCTGAGCCCTCACCGTTATAGCCTCATCAGGTTCAACAGTGCTGCGAGCAAGTGGTCGGCAATCTTGGGAACGGAAAGTTGAATATGTGAGGAAGCCTGATCACGGGGATTTTGTGCTGGACGTGGTGGCTCAGTTCATGGCTACGGCACTTTGAAGAAGAGAGCACGAGTTAATCCAGTGTCATGGGAATGCGAAAAAAAAAACACTCGTGGGGTGAGAATTGGATGCCCTTGTGAAGTGAAGGTCGTCAAAAATTGTTGTGCGGTATTTCACTACGGCGTATCTCGTTGTCTTTATTTTACCTTGGAGGTAATAAACAAACGCCAACACCACGTTTTTTTTTCTTTCTTTTTTTTTGCGGGGGGACGGTGTTACCTCCCCCGCAAGAGGCGCAGATTTCTCGGGCTCGTGCGTGAAATCTATCTGGTGGCGATATCAGGCTTTTGTGTCACAGCGTCTCAGTGCTGTGATGTTGCCGAAATTGCGTTACTGGATTAAACCAGTATTGACTGATACGGAATCTCGGAAAGCGAGAGACTGCCAGCGTGACGTCGTACATCGAAGTTATCGGAAGCACGCAAGGGCTCTGCCACTGAAGTCAACAGAGCCGAACGACGGGGAGCACACAACAGGGTGACTAAGCCTTGCTAACTTGAGGGCTTCGCCTTCGTATCATTTAAGGCGAAGCTTTCTTTTGCCTTTAAGACTCGGGTTACCGAAATAAATCCCAGGTTCACGCCTCCCCTTCAACAACGCGGACGCCCAATCGAGGCAGGCGATCTCTCTGCGGCGATGCATCTTGTGACTTCAGTCTGCCTTCTATATGGGGCACTGTCATGCGTCTAATTCGGGACGGCGGTTTTTGCGCGCGTCGGCGTCATTCGGCTCTGCCCTTACGACTTTGGAAAGAAGCAATGTGATGGAGCTAGCGAAGTTCGGAATTTGCATGGTTTTTCGAACTTCGTACTTGTCAATCTGTTCGGATGCTTAAGGTTGACTGTATGGCCTGGCACGTTCGACACTGACGAGATCGTGAGCACACTTCCAATATATATATATATATATATATATATATATATATATATATATATATATATATATATATATATATATATATATATATATATATTTCGCTGGGGTTACCACGTGGTACAGCTTTAGTATGAAATAAATATGAGAGTGCGGGCCCGTCCCATGCAGATGCTGCAACAGTGACCTATATAATGTGTTGTCCAAAATCCATCGTTCATAGTCTTCAAGTTGGTCGCTTCTCAATTTCCAACTTTAAGGACACTTTCGCGGACTGCCCCATGGCGCGTCCAAAGTAGATGGTGGGCATCCGCTGCAGACGCAGGAGCGGACCACTGCGAACACTGGACATCACCTTCAAATGGTTGACCCCAAGAGCAAGTGATGGCTGGTGTAAGGGTGTATATATTCCGCCACATTCGAGTCGAAGTGTCATCAGGGCGGGCGCTGCTTAAATACGGGTTAGTTTCTTCATTCTCTGAAAGAAATGTGGTAATGTATACGTGTACCTTCACATGCCGTTATACTCTGCGTTCGCCTCGCGACTTACACGCAAGAAAGTGAGCTGTGTATTGTGTTCTTGGGCGGTCTTTCCCGAGATACCGGTCCACATGATTCGCCCCGATCGGCCTGACACAGCGCGCTTGTTTGTATTATCCCCTTGTATCATTATGCCGCACATGAACTGTGGTATAAAAAATGTTGCAACATTCCACTACGAGGGTTGTATGAGTCGTACTTCAAATATACGGTTAGACACGCACGACAATACTGTTGGAAGCAATTGTAATTACATCAATGAAACTGCTCTTCGCGTCTCAGTAACGTCATCATGCATTTGATTGACCGTTAGAAGGTGATCGAGTGAAGTTTAAATGGAAACGTCGCAAGCCTTGGAATATACCAACGCCAATCTAACCTCCTTACAGCTCGAGGTGGTGTTGGTGGTGGTGGTGGTGGTGGTGGTGGTGGTGGTGGTGGTGGTGGTGGTGGTGGTGGTGGTGGTGGTGGTGGCGGTGGTGGTGGTGATGATGATGCTCTCATACTATAGATCGTACGTACGTACACCGGGGGATTGGTCAAGAACTGTGTGCTTGAACTTTTAGTTAATGTCGAGACCCAGGAACAGTTCGTCTTCTTCCTCGGGGCGCCCGCGCGCATCGTCCAAAAGAAACACGCAAAACTCTATGGGCACTTCGCTCAACTAAACTGCGATAGGTGACAGCCTATCTATGACTGCCTATGTTGCTGTTGTCGGGACTGTTCTGCGAACGGACGCCGCCGTGGCCGCGACCATAGGATGCAAGCGCAGTGTCACCGGCTGTGATCACCGCTTTCCTGCGTCCACCATGGACTGTGCACGGACAATCATGAGCCACTAAAGGCTTATGCCTTAATATGCATTCAGAAATATATAGCCGTGCATTTCGGCTCCGCACAAAGCCAGAAACGCGTATAACGCGCATTTCGCACACAGAACGCGCAGGAAGCGCGAAATGCGCACTACAGACCTGTCTTCGTGTTTGCGCACACGATTGTTTTGATTGCCTATATGCTGCATTAATTAAAGTTGTCGTCTGACACCCTGCCTATACAATTCTACCCCGGTAAAAAGAATCAGAAGAAATGCACTTTATGTACCAAATTAATTAATTCTTGGGTTTTTCGTGCCAGAACCGCAATCTGGTCATGAGACACGAGGTAGTGAAAAGCTCCGGATTCATTTTGACCACGCCTGCGCTTGTTCCACGTGCACATCCAAAGCACGAAACACGGGCGCTTTTGCACATTCCCGCCGCTGCCGGGAATCGAACTCGCCACATCCGCGCCAAGCGTCAGAATGGCGTCACCACAGAGTCGAGAAGAAAGGAGGAGACCGGAAAGACAGAGAGACAGTATGTGGTGACGGCAAGTTATATACGGCGGAAGAACCGCGAACTGATCGCAACAGAGCGAAACGGGGGCGGTCTCGGGCGTTCGCGCGGGAGCACAAACCGTGCGGACAGCGCGACGGCGTCAGCGGTGGCGGCAGCAGAGGATCCGCGATTGTCTTCGCCGCGAAAACGGAGAAGAGCGCGCGCGGGTGGTTGGGGGAGCTTGGACCGATTCCGTTGTCACCGCACCGCCTATTTTCGGCCCGCTCTTCCGACCCGCTCTGTCGCCAAGAGCGTGGATATAGAGAGAGAGGGGGGAAAAAAAGGCAAGAAAGGAAAGGGCACGGGCCCGCAGCACTGCGCCCCTCGCCGAACTTTGCTTTCAAGCTCTGCTCCTTGAGTGACGGCCAATGACCCAGCGAAGAAAGCGGCTTGAAGTAGGTGACAAAAGACGAACGTTCTGCTCCATCATGACCCCCCATCCCGCTGCCGTCTTCCGCTCCAGATGAGCAAAAAGAAGCTGAGCGAGGAGAACAGAAAAGAGGCCATTTTGTCCGGAACGAGATCGTCATTGTGTTCGCGGGATTTTGTCGCCGTGTCGCTGTATCTTGGAACGAATGAATGGCCACGCGTTCCAACATTCTTCAATGCGCAGCGCTTTAGCCCCGGCGCGGCGTGAATTCAAACTGCATTAATCACGAATAAAGGCGGAAGGCTCGAGGGAGAAGCGTCATGTAACAAATGCACCGGAAGTAGTACTTTGCGCCCGACCCTTGCCGTCTATACCGTGCTCAAGTAGAAAAAGCAAAAGGCGCTGAAATACTTTCGCATTGCATTGTCTTTTTGCAATAGTGCGCTCTTTTGCTAAGCGACATCAGCCATCACCGCTTCTCTGTCTTTTGTTTCGAGTATACGGTCGTTGCTCGCTTATGTAACCAGCTGCCACTTTCTGTAACGGCATCGGTGAAAATAATGGACATAGTTCCCAAATGAAAGCATCTAAAACATTGTCTCCTTCTTCTTCTCGAACGATAAAGCTCGAAGCAAACCTATGAGTACATTCGCAAACAGCCACGAAACTAAAATAGAGTTCGAATCGTGTCAGCGAGGTTGCGAAAGTTGCAGTAGTGTGAGGCAAAACAAGGGTGACAGAACTTCTTTACACTTTACACTTTACAGGAACGCTGGCAGCGAAATCTTGTAGAGTTTTGCTAAACCGTAATGGGCCCGAACGTCTCTCTGTATAGCAGGTGCATTAGCAAGCCTTGCGTAGCCGCGAAAATCTTTCCGTCATCACATAAGAGAGCGTAGCCTCACAACGCCGTAATAGAATGTGTAAGCGCGTCTGAACGAGGACGTAGAAAGAAACAAACACACAGAGACAGCGCTGTCTACGCGCATCTGCTTCTTTCTACGTCCTCGTTCAGTCGCGCTTACACATTCTATCATGGATCCAAACCAAATAGCCTGCCTACGTGTTTTAGCCGTAATAGAGACGCACAGTTCGATTGGACACAGCGTAAGCTGAACACCCGTCTTCCTTTGCACAAACCACAGCATTTATGGCATCAAAATACTGCTGACAGTATGCCCAAGTAAAGGCTTGGATAAACAAATCGAACAGCTATGGGCTATCAATCAAACGTTATCATTCTAAACGCACATCACACATTTCAGGCCGCTGGTCGGGAACGACCATTTTCCTCGCGTGACACGATGTCACGGCAGTTTCCTTTACTTGTGGGCTGCACGCATTTGCATATCCTGGGCCATCGCCAATTTCAGCGAACAAAAGCGCTATAGAGAATTCGTGACAAGCGAATACATGAACCAAAGCCCCTGTTTTCTTTTCGCTTGTCTGCACTTTCCGCAACGTTTGCGCAACACCGGGACGTTTAACTAGCTTAAAATGTTTCAGCAGTTCTTCCGTTATGTAGCACGCGCAAGATATATGGGGAGTGAGTGCGGCCGACCGCCTTGACAGATGTTTACGGCTAGCTTCTTACTCGGCAAGGAAAGTCAGCCTGTATTTATTGTCGTATATAATTCATGCAGCGATAACTTATTCGCGGAGCCCGAACACACGGCCGCTTGGCACAAGACGAGTTCGAAGTGCAGCATTTCGTCAGCGCGAACCTTTGGTTTTGAGCACGACGACGCATGGCCCTGATTGCGGGTCGACAATAAAGTATATTTTGTGAGTGAGTCTGACTGAGTTCAGTTTATTTTGCCGACGTCATTGTCAATCAGTTGTCTAACGTTCACCATGTCACAGATGGATCATCCCACAAGAGGAACGAAAGTGCAGTCAGCCATTGACCACGCATCTCAGACCGGAAGTGATACTCCGCGACCCTTGCGGGATCCTTCATGATAAAATAGCATGTCCATGCTTTAAACGTCGTTGATGGATACCGTCCGATTCCTCCAAATGGTCAAATTCACCATTTTCTTGCTGTGAGTGGATTGAGTGCCTACCCGTCGCTCATTGGTACAAAAAGCATATATGGTGAAACTCGGCAAATGGTCAAATGTAACATTATTCATATATAATAGAGTATTGATTGATTGATTGATTGATTGATTGATTGATTGATTGATTGATTGATTGATTGATTGATTGATTGATTGATTGATTGATTTCAACGTGCCAAGTCAACACAGGTGCTATCGGACGAGCTAGCTCCTATAGCCCGCGACAGCGATGAACCTTGCTGGTTCTAGCTCAACCTTGGTCTTGGATGAGCGGAAGCAACACTGCTCAATCCTGCCCTGGCGTACTATCCTAGGCCTCGTCAAATAGTCATACTGCCGAATTGTGTAATGTCAGCATTCTGAGCCAACCAGAGAGGCCGCAGCAGCCCTCTGGGCTAATCAGAGCTGACAAGGTGGCCAATTCAACAACACGGCGGAATTCAACGATGTCCTGAATAGTACCCCTGAATGAGCAGCATAGCTCCTCGCTTCCCGAAATGTCCTTTTGATTGTTTGTACTACCACGGTCAATTTCAAGACAAAACGCGACGGCATGCCATAGTGCTTTAAGAGGTTTAACGTCCTGAAACTGCACGTTGGGTTTTGAAAGACGCCATGGTGAAGATTAATTTCGATCCCCTGGGGTTCTTTGACGCTCACGCAAAACACGGCCTTTGAGGCGTTTTACAGCGTAAGCTGTTAGGGGCTTATTCAAATGGCCGTATCGGTTGGCGATGTTGTCCGTTACCGCCGCCGCCAATGTTCGTCGCAGCTATCGCCAGGAATGAGAAAAAAGATACACCCAGTACAAGCCGAGATCGAACGCGGGCCATCTGCGTGGGAGTCAGCTACTCTATACCACTGCAGTACGCCAGCGCTTGCTATAGCTGCTGCGGAAGCCGATAGGATGCCGATAGATCATCATCATCATCGTATCGTGCCGCTAGTCACGCGATGTGAGATGCGCGCCGCGTAGCGGAGATACGTGCGAACGTATCTCGTTGCAGTTGCCCATTATTGCACCAGGTGGCACCCCATGTAGCAGTTGCATAGGTAGCTGTACAAGGTAAATGTAGTTTTGAGGAATAAAAAGAAGATTAAGAAGATGTATACAATAATGTTAGAATGAAAAACATATATAGCATACCTGATTAAATCGAGCGGGCTAGGTGGCTATTGGCCACCACCCCATTTTAAACGGGCATGATCATCGTATCGTGCCACTACTCACGCGATATGAGACGCGCGCCGCGTAGCGGCGACACGTGCAAACTTTGCATTGCAGTTGCGTTTCATTCCACCAGGTATCACGACATGTAGCAGTTGCATCGTATCGTGCCACGTGTCAAAGGACATGACATGCGCCCCGCGTAGGCTCGGTACCTGCGTTTACTTTTCGGTACACGTCGTGACGCCTCCTCGCAAGGTACGAACCGCTGCTGAAGAAGCGAATAGCAGAGCTGTACGCGCGCGGCTGCAACCATGGCAACGTCGGGCTCAGCAGACCGCTGTGCAGAGAGCAGGGCAAACCGAAGCTCGCCGTCGACGTCGGGCGGACAGTTCAGATGGTTCTCGTGAAAACGACGCGCAGAGACTTCGCCGCGAAGACCTCCTAGTTCGTGCTGCCGAGAATGGAGCTCCTCCGTAGCCGCTCTTCCAGCTTACGTTGTGACTGCGCTGCGTGTGGCGCGTAGGCCTGTGACTCTTTTGGCATTCCGCCCCCCCCCCGTTCTAATGAGGTTGGTACCGCGGTTGGTATCGAACCCGCGACCTCGCGCTGAGCAGCACAAAGCCATAGCCCATGCTGAACTACCTCAGCGGGTCATTTGCCTATCTGTACGTTTGTGAGAGACATAGAAGATGTAATGGAAAACCGCTGGACAGAAGTTAAGTAAATTTGATGGTATTTAGGAAAGTTAAATTCTTCGCGGTTGAAGGTCGCAAGATTTTTATTTGGGCTGTCAAATATTTTACGAAGATTGGTACTACAATGCGGTAACTCGTTCTAGCACTACTAAAAAATTGCAGTATATCAAGAAATTGTCACGGTAAATCTGCGACTCCACAAATTCTCAAACAGGCATCTCGACAGCGCTAGCCGCTCCAACAACGTCCGAAGCACTTAAAGAGCAATCATTTGACAAGCCATGGATTTGTAAAAATGTAGCTTCTTTCTTTTTCGTTATTTTTGACAGCCTTTAAAAAATAACCGAGGGCTTAGCATCGCAATCTCGGTCCTATATGAATCACTGGAACTTGGTCTTCGTTTAATTGAAACAAATATTTCTCAGACTGGTTTGCCAGCCGTTTTTGCTTAATGAGATTGCGTTATGCGCTTCACCTGTATGCAGATAGAGAAATAGGCGACAGGTTCGAGCTCATAGACCTTTTTTAAAGAAAGAAAGAACGTCACGCAGAGTTACGGGTGATCCCGATTAGATACGCTGCGAGGCCGAGGCGCAAGATGGAGGCATCGCAGAAGCCATCGACCCGAAACCGTCCATCAGTTCTAAGCTTGGCGTCCGGCCAGCGAACGCTTTGAAACTTCGCTCTGCGCCGCGGTGCAGCTCATATCAGATGCCGACTCGGCTTCCGGCACCTCGAGCAGCGTGGAGTGAATGACAGACGGCGCTGGCAGGGGGTTTCGCAGGCGAAGCTAAACTCCCCCCCTTCTGACGGGACGGACAGCGCGGGCGAAGAGGTTACGGGACGTGCACTGCACGCACGCGCATGGGCGCCTCGCGGACAACGAATTGTTGAACGGAAGCTTTCTTTCGGCTCTTCCGCCCGCTTCACGTGGGCAGTTGTCTGACCGAGCGCACTGTTTGGCAAACAGGGTTTACAACAAATAAAACACATGAAGGCCAACTTGCTACACAAAGTTCATTTCCTTATATATATATATATATATATATATATATATATATATATATATATATATATATATACGCAGGAAAGAGACGACGAACTTTTTGGGAGACTTCTTTTTCTTACTTAACGTTTTCGGCTGGTGGACCAGCCTTCGTCAGAGTACAGAGTATATATATATATATATATATATATATATATATATATATATATATATATATATATATATATATATATATATATATATATATATATATATATATATATATATATTCTCTCTTACAAAGCCAAATTTACGGACCCAATATATTGAACTTATTCTTTGGAAGTTGGCGGAGTGCTTGAAGTCTGCCTCACCTCTGCCGCGGTTAGGCCCGGTATTGCCCTATCTTCGGAATCGGCCCATGCATTCCTGTTCACGCACCGTGATACGGGCGTGAGCCGGCCAGGGTACCCTCCCGCCGCCCCCCTGGAAACGCATGCAGGGAATGCATACGGGGGCTAGAGGTAAACAGCTTTCCTGTAAAAATGCGCATCGGTAGCACTGACACGAAAACGGATGACTCTACCCTGTGTACATCGATGCTAGCTCGGTCAGTTCAGTACCAGAAGACCCATAAGTTTTTTAGGCGTTATTGTCGATCACGATCTCAACCGCGAGACCCCATGCCATGGTGTCAGCTCTAGGTAAGTTTCCCTAGATCTGGGTATTTCAGGCGTTTTGGGGGGAAATACTGCATTTTGTCCAGACTTAGGGAATTTTTGCACTAAGAACAAAGCACTAGTGAGACATCACAACGACCGATGCGTGGAACTGCTGCCGTGAAGGTGTTTTGATTTCAGTACACCACAAATTACCTGCGCATTATATTATTCGAAGATTGACTGATGATCGTATATACTGCAGTACTGGGGCAGCGATGTAAACGCATCGGGCCAAGCAAACGACAGGGTGTGGATGCCCCGGGCTGATTAACGAAGCTCTGATATTGCGCTATTGCAGCTGTACCGTGAATTTCAGTGCACTTTGAGAGAAATGTTGATCCGCCGCCGGCTGAAGAAACGTATGTCGCAGCAACGAACAAATTAAGCAGTAAGGCAAATCTCGGCGTAAGCGAGAAAATACATTCCTACCGCTGAGCACGACAAGACTATGCAAGCCTATACTAAAATTCACCTGGAACAGCCTACAGGCAGAGTAATCTTGACAGGGTCTCAGTGGTGACGTTTTGGACTAGTTTTGGCATGCACGAAAGGGGAGGGGGGTGGGGGGGAATTGACTGCGCATCCGCGTGCTTCACTGCAAATGCCATGTAAGTGCGTAATCGTGCAGGTGCTATACGCTAGTACACGGCATACCAGAAAAATTCATTCCACGCCTTCTTACATTGATGTGAAGTGGAACACTGCTTTGAGGCTGTTACAGATTCTGTAAGGGGAGTCGAGCGTCCATCTTCCGTACATTTTCAGAAAGGTTCCGTGGAAATCTTTTTTTTTTTTTGCAACCAGATAAAAGTATAAATTTGCCGACGTGCTCTTCTGTGAATATGGCTTCCAGCAAAACTGTGTTCTTAGCCTAACAACTTGCACTGCGACATCATTTCAGCTTGAACTCAGTAACATTTGACTTAAATATTTCAAATTGCGAGCTTAGAAATAAATTCAATATACAGTTCGCAGCCTCTTTACATAACAGAAGAATTTGTCTTTGCAGAAATCATATTCACAAAGTAAATAACTGCGTCTTACTTAAATCTAAGGAAATCTGGGGAATTTTTTATCCGAGTTAGGGTGCAAGCACCGTTCCCGCGTCTTTTATCTGAAAAGGAAGCTTGTTTGCATTGATCTCCTGTTGAAGTTCATTGCAGTTAAATCATGGGGACCATCTGCATGGCACTACGTGACAACTGTACAGAGCGCTTTCTCTCGTTTATTTTCTGCACCGCAGACTTCAAACCTTATCGAACACGTGTAAGACGAACATCCGCACACCGCAAAGCACAGAGTCCTAAGTAATTCGAAAATGTCCCGGCCTCCCGCAATGTGCTTCGACAGCTGGTCCGAGCTGGTCTCGGGAGTCGACGCTGAATGGCAAACCTTCCCCCTGTTGCGCGGTCAGGTGCGTGTTACGAGGTATTTATTTTGTTAATTTCACTCGTTCGTAGCGTCCAGCTTCGACATTGGAATTCGCCACATTTCCCCAACTCCCGATTGTATTCGCTGGAACTCGACTAGCGACTTGGCCTGCCACCCACGATTATCCGTCGCGAAATAACTTTAATGTATTGCCTGCGGTTGGCCGTCACATTCACGAACGCTTATTCGCTCCTCGTCGAAATGGCAAGCAGCGCAGCATATGCCACCCTTGCGGATATGTGATGAGACTATAGAGCGCATTCTGCGTCACTTTACAACCAATGACTCTCAACGGTATGTGATCTGCATGCTATGCTCCGTTTCAGACATCAGGTGCAACGCTGTGGAAGGTATACGCAAGAAGTTCGGCGACGGAAATGTATCACTCCGCGCCACGTCGCGTCCGTGCCGAGCTGCGTGCCAAAGGCGTATGCTCGCGTGAGCGCGCACGTGAGGCTGCCGCGACGGGCTGCCAACAAAAAAAAAAAGGAAAAACGAAAATAAACACAATGAAAAACAAATTTATCTAAAACAATGCACAAAAAAAACCATATGCCACAGTTTGTTTCTGCAGATTAAAACGTTTTTCATTTAATACTGAGCCTATATATGAAGAAGAGTTTCGCAGAGTTGCGATAAAGAACAACAAACTGTTTCTAAGTGTGGACGCGGCCACTGCAAAAGGTTCTTCTAGCTTCCACAGCGTTGCACTTGATGTCTGAAACGGAGTACAGCCTTAGCCGTTTAGACGACAGACCGGCCTCGAAAATTGAGATCCTCGGACCTCGGCCGCAGATCGCTATAGTGTTCACAAGGCAGCCACAGCGCTAATGTACTTCTTCAAAACAACCGGGCTAGACGAGTGCTTGTGGCATGTGTGAACAGTCATCTATGGGTGAGCGCAAAATAATTCTCCTCCTGTCCTTATTCTTATCTTTCCCCTTCTCCGCCTGTATATAGGGTATCCAAACGGGCGCGACCTTGGTTAACCTCGTTCCTTTCCTTTTATTCTCTCTCTCTCTCTCTCTGGCATACACAGAAGAAGAAAAAACAAAAAAGAAATAAATGTTAGACGGCGATTCAACCTCTCTACTTGAAGTTGATGAAAGACAATGTCTTCCTGCAGGTGAGTTGTGGGTGGGAATGGGGTGTATGAACCGTATAATTTATTTTCAGAGCTGGAGCGGCAACGCTTGATCGACGTCAACTGAAGGTTGAATCCCCTTCCACATTTTTGTCATCAGTTATCATCATCGTCATCATAATGATGATCATCATCGTAATCGACATAATCATCATCATAGTCATAATCACCGTAAGTCTCAGAATATATTATATGGTTCATCATAGTCATCATCAGTCATCATCATCAGTTCTGGCGCATTTGTACACTGCTCGCTCTGTCCCTATTTCCCTCTCTCTATTCCCGCTTTCCCTTACCACCAGTGCACGGTAGCAAACCGGCCGCTCATCTGGCTTACCTCTTTACGTTTCCTCTCCATGCTTTATCTTTCATTCTCTCTCTCTATCTCTTTCTCTCTCTCTGGTAAGTATAAACCCCATGCAAGTATTTCTGCGCGCGACGGCGATTAAGCGACGCGACAGAGAGGGCTCTCGCGTTCGCTACAAGTCATACCCGACGCAAGCGACGTCTACACGGCGTTGCCGCTATGGGGGCAGCAAATACGCGCCAAAACTGGCGTGGTACGCGCCTTATCAATTTAAGTGGATGTGTTTTAATGTGAAGAACAGCACCAAGCTCCAAGCCCATGAGAGCGATTTTGTGGGCGACAGCGACGAGCGACGGCTTTGAGCGATGAAACGGGCCGTAGCGCGAACAGATCGCTTGTGTTTGTCGCTCGATCGCTCGGTTCTGGAAATCTAGAATTCGACGCTCGTCACCCGGAAGTGCTGTGAGCGACTAGCCAATAGCGCGAAACTGGAATTGGATGTACATCAGTCAAGTACTACCGATTGTCGCACGGAACGAGCAAACGGCTAAATTTTGATACGAGCAAGGATAAGTATATGGCTACTGCAATTCCTTCGGAAATATCTTACGTTGCTCTTCACAGTAAAACACATGAACTTACTTTAATAAAGTAGGCGACACGCCAGTTTCGGCGCGTGTTTGCTGCCCTCATACCGGCAACATCGAGAAGACGTCGCTCAATGTCGTCACTCGTGTGGGGCACGACTTCTAGGCGACGAGCGAACGCGACAGCCATGCACCATCGCGTCGCTTGTCGCCATATAGCGTGCAAGATTGCGTTCATGGGGTTTACACTTAAAATATTTCTGAAGGTCTCGCAGTATCTACTTATCCTCGCACGTATCAAAATTTATTCGTGAGATGTGAGAAATGTGAGAAGCCGTTGCATGACGACTTGGCAGACGTACAGAATATACGTACTTGTATACTGCCAGCACAGGTTACGTTCGATAATCTTCAAAATAAACTCGGAAGCTATTACGAAAAATATTCATCCCGAATGTAAATTTGGATGATGAAACCATAGATGTGGTTTAATCACATTCTTGCCGTGAGCTTTCGTGAAAAATGTCACTAATTATATATATATATATATATATATATATATATATATATATATATATATATATATATATAGACCGCCGCGCCGTCACAGACGACAAAAAAAACATAAAACAGCCATGAAGTGCACTTTGAGAAGGGCTATTTAGCACGATACTCCAGGGCGTATAGCATCGACATACCAACCTGCTACGCAATTTCACCCCGTCATATCTCCTACGTTTCAATCAGGCTGGTTGGTATACGTCATCATGAATGCTTTTCGGACGCAGAGGAAGAACAAGAGAGACACACAGCGCTATAACTTCCAAGTTGGTTGTTTGGAAGTTAGCGGTGTGTGTTTATAGTGTTGTTCATCACGTCCAGTTCATGTACTGACGAACGTAAGGAGAACGTCACTTTCCATGTACTTGGCGATGCTGCCGCCTTCATCAGCTATAAGTATGGCATTTCAATAAAGAAATCAGTTCATCACTTTCTTATAACACGCCAGTCAGTAACAAGAAACGCCACTTGGAAGCTGATTATGCCTCCTAGCTTTGGAACCGTTTCTCTAACACACAAAGCGTACGTAAGCAACTTTTGTAGCCTAGTGCGTCCTATCAGAAGTGTTTCAAGATGTATGCGACGCGCATTAGGTGTCATTATTTTCATTACCGCATTCTACATAAATTGAGACGCTATTTCGGCGCGTACAATTTTACAAGCAGAGCCTGCAGAATTAATAAGGCTTGTGCATGTCTAAACCTACTGATGGTTTGGAGAGAGAGAAAATAAAGAGAGAATTAAGGCAGGAAGGTTGACCAGAAGAACGTCTGCTTCGCTACCCTACTCTGGGAGAGGGAAGCAGGGGAGCAGAGGAAGGCATTGAATGTATGTACGCTCGCGGACAGCACCCCGCAGTCAAAGGCGCTCGCACAAGCCAGTCGTTTTCGAAAAGCACAAAAGTGTCTTCACTGCCATCTGACCCGGTGATCTGTGGGGACGGTGTTCCAGAAGAGGGCACTCAGTGGACGATCATCTAGTCGGCACAATGGGTTTGACATTCATTGCCTTCGTAAGTCAAATCGAGGACAGATGCACACTGGGAAAACCTAAGGGGCTAAATAGGACATAAGAACACAAGATTAAGCACAGGTCCTGTGCTTCTTCTTTTTATTCTGTGTCCCTTAACGCTTTCCTCATCATGAATCCACATGCACCATGATCCACACAAACTATTTTGCCTAAACCTATATCTTCTGTTCTGAGATAGCAGACGTTCTCGCTCACTTCGCGTCTCCTTCTTTAGTAGACACATACGTCTGGAGTTCTTCTCCTCCATGCCAAGAGAACGCGTGCGATGACTCAGCTCGCGCTGCGTTGAACGCGAGCTCCGCGCGCGGGCGCGGTTTGTGCTGTTTACAAAGCAAGCGCGCTCATTACGGAAGCCGCGAGCACGTGTTCGCTGGGAGTGCGTGCCAATTTGATTCGGCAGACGAGCGCAGCATGGAGACCCAGAGGGCGCAGTGTAAACAAGAAACACCGCTGTACCGGCTTTTGCGTCTGGCGAGTGGCAACTGGGCCACGTACTTTATGGTTCCGTATTGACGGGCCTTTACACCATAGTGGCATATACGATAGAAAAAATATATGGAGAAGGAAAGACAAAGAAGAGATAGAATACCCTTTTTTTTTTTTTGCATGCATGCATGCATGGAGGAGAGTGGTGAGTGCCTTCTCAGCTTAGCTGTTTGTTTGTTTGTTTGTTTGTTTGTTTGTTTGTTTGTTTGTTTGTTTGTTTGTTTGCTAAGCCGATTAGCGATGCGAAGAGTAGGCCGTTATCGGATAATATCGAAGCTGTTGACGGTCAAGAATGAGAGGAGGAAGTGCGTAACTGATAAGGCGAAGTAAAAGACACTGTTAGAAAACAGAAACCTGATAAAAAGAAAATCACACATCTCCTAGAAAACGAAAGATGTCTTTCCTCTTTTTCTTTTCTAATGCGCCCGCGTAAGCGTGCGCAAAACAGCACCACGTAGTATGCCGCGAGGATGTATGTGTTTATTATGCGCATCAATGTTCTCCGCGATCGCTTTTTTTTACCATCGCTTTGCGCCCGTTTCGTACTCCCGCGGCGCAGAGTAGCAGGTTATATAGTGCGCTATAGTTCAGGCCAATCCGCGCCTTTCCTGCCAATGCATCCTCTCCCTCGCAGTGCGTCGACTACGATGTTCTTACAAAGTAATACTTCGTGCGGCGAAGCGGACGACGAGTGATTGAGCGTGCACGGCCGTTAGGGATGAACACAGGAACGAACAGCCCCGAGAGAAAGCGAAAGGGCGGGATTACAACTAAAAAAGGAAGAAAGCGGCGTTGTCGGGCCTACCGATGGTGGTGATGACGGTGATGCTGTAGAGGAGCGAGCCGGAGAAGGACCACTGGAGCGCCTCTTCCTGGGCGTCCTTGCCGTCGTAGCCGTCGTTGCGGACGGCGAGCACCACCTCGTCCTCGAACTCCTTGAGCTTGACGCCCACCTCGTGCATCCACTGCTCGTCGTGGAGCACGTTCAGCCGCTCGGTAACGGCCCACATGTCGCGCAGGTAGCGGCGCCGCAGCTGCGACACGCGCTGTCGCTGGTGCACCTCCTTGTCGGCCTCGATGGCCCGGAAGATGAGCGCGCCCACCACGGCGTACGCGACCACCAGCAGGCACAGGCCCACCTGGGACACCAGGTGCGTCAGGAAGATGCGAGCGCAGCGACGGACGCGCGCCATCCGAGAGGGAGGCGTCGGCGACGCCTCCGCCGGCATCGTCGCCCTTCGATATGGAACTCACGCACACAGCCCTATAGTCACGCGACACGCGTTGTCGCCGCCGTGTTTCCTCGCAGTCAACGTCCGAGGCTTCCCGTCGTGGTTAGCAGTCCCCGAGTGAGCATCGCGCTAACTTAAGGACGACGACACAGTGGAGACAGTCTTCTCCCGAACTGGCCAACAGCCAGCCATGCAGTCACGCACACTTGCAGACGGACGAAAGGCCAGTGCGGCTCGCAGTCGTCGAGCGGTCTTCGGGCTAAGTCAGAGACGAGAACCGCAGTCGCCCCTCCAAAAAAAGTCGGCCAAGCCAGTCATCCGCAGACGCTTTCGTACAGACGAAGCACGCCACTGCAACTCGCAATGCGCCTAACACTCTTCAAGTTGTGGCCAAGGGGCGGAAATGAACGCAGTCGGTCCCCCCGAATTAACTAACCGACCGACTAACTATGCAAGCACACAAGGCCTCCAAGTGGACGGGGGTCAACAGCGTATACAGGCTGCACGCGGCGCTGTTGTTCGTCGAGCGGGCACCGGTTCGGTGCAAGTATGCAGGCGGTCCGCGGCACCCTCCTAAGAGCGCGGGGAACGCACGTGTTCTGAGTCGGGGTGCGAGCGGTGGAGCCGGTTTGGCCACCGCGCCACGCGTGCGCCCTCCGGAGTCCGGACCCGCGATGCGAGCGCCGCGCGTCGCCCTGCAGTTCGCGTCGCGCCGACGGCGGCTTCGTCGCGGTTTCAGTCCGTGGAGCGAGCGCATGTGCGCCTTCCGGGTCGCCCCACGAATTGTTTCCTTTGCTTCCGCGGCGGCGAGCGCGCGGTCAATGTTTGTTCGAGCGGCACAATTATTCGTATACCCGTATGGTGTCGAAAAAGTGAAGTAATGCGCCGAGGTGCGTTTGTTCGTACTCTTATTTATAGAGAAAGACAGTTTTCCAAGTACTTTCGCGTTTTCAGCGTTTTATGCAGTGCAATCGTGATCGAAAAACTGCGATACCGTTCAGCGGGTGTTTGTAAGGTAGATCTGCTTTTCGCTGCTCTGGAATAATTTTAATGCCTATAGTATTCGGTCGACGCTGGCACTTCTGAGCGGCGCTCGCTACTTCTTTCCGCGCAGAACGGATGCATACTAAAAACATAATAGAATAATAATTATTATTATTATTATTATTATTATTATTATTATTATTATTATTATTATTATTATTATTATTATTATTATTATTATTATTATTATTATTATTGCAATTTTATGGACACTCCAGGCGCATTTCTGCCGTTGGCGTCGCCGTCGCCGTAAAGTTCCGTATAAAATCCAAGGGCAATGAAATCGTCGTCGCGCGCAGTGTGCTGTATGTTCGAGTGAAAGCGTGCGAGGGTGAGCCGGCGATCACGGCTCAATCTCGCGCACGCAAGGGATGCAAGCGGTAAGGAAGCGGTGACGAAGCGCGCCGTCTTCTGTCGCGCGCAAAGCTGCAGGGGGGGAGGGGGAGTTGGGGGGCGCGTTCTACTTCGGGCGGCTCGGGCGTCCATTTGCGACGGCGACAGAGTATGCCGCGCGATGTGTTTTCGCGGATTAGTTCGCGTTGAGAATCGAGACGCAGCACAAAGGTCAATTCGCTCGCTGCTGCTGCCGCGCTTCTTCACTCCACCGTTTTGATAGCGAGTTTCCACGGTCATCGAGTGAGATGTGTTCATGTTTAATTGTGCATGCATGACACCATGCTTGTTAATTTAGTTGTATGCATATGTTTACAAGTTCATACGGGCGATAAAACTACTACTCTTACTTCTTATAGCTGTCCACTAATTCGGTATCGCAATCGATGCTTTACCTTTCGGGGGACACTGCGACATTTATTATTATTATTATTATTATTATTATTATTATTATTATTATTATTATTATTTGTCTTGAAAACACACATACAATTGACAGGAAAGGGAAAGCGAAGAGCAGGCTGGCAACTGCCACCGGAAGGGGCACAACATACCCCCAGCGCGTGCTTGATCACGTTACCGCGCGTTCGCTCCTTCCCCATCCCGTTTGCGCAGAAGGAATCGTAAGCTCTCGTGTTTCTCCGAGTTCTTTACCAACGCGACAAATGGCGCAACGGTGTTTACTGCCCACCGCGTCTCGATGCTGCTTGAGTAGGTGACGACGAATCAGCAGACAAGTGTCACCAATCTTGCACATTGGATTGGATTGGAGCCAACTTTATTTATGCCTGCAGTTGGGCGCTCGCGCGCCCCGACGAGGGCCTACGTCACCTACGAAGTCGCCGTTACTCGGCGCGGTTCTCCGCTCGCCGTAGCCGGCTCGCTGAGTCCCTGCCTTTCGAGCGCCTCGAGGACCTGCTGGACGGCCCAGAGCTGTTCGTCTCGGTCGTAGCTCTTCGCAAGCCTCGAGCCATGGTGGGAGCGTTCTTGATTTTGCTTCTGGATTTGTAACGCAGTCCCACAAGACGTGCGTGTAATCTGCCGTCTCCCTCCGGCAGACTCTGCCCTTATCGGTCGGATATGTCTCGGGGTACATGTGATGCATCAGTCTCGGGCTCGGTAGCGATCTGGTGTGGAGCTGTCTCAGCAGTACCGCCTCCGCTCGAATCAGCCTCGGGTGCGGGGATGGGCGAGTCCTGCGAGTCAGGCGGTAGGCCTTCGTGATTTTGTTGTAATCCGTCATGCGGTCCTTGGTTCCGAACCACGTCGGACGGTCTGTAGGACGGTCTGTATGAGAATACGTCGTACTAGAGTCGAAGGGCAGAAAAAAGCTGCAGAGGTGCCTTGACCGTCGCTGTGTACAGATGCAGCTATGAATACTTGAAGATAATCTGGAAATCTTTCGAACATGTGTGACTGAGCCAATTGGAATATTGCTGAAACAGGCATATCAGGTTTTTTGGTGCATGTCAGGGAGCATGAGATAAATGATGAATACGCGTTTGTTTATATCTTTCGGAGGCGGAGGTGTAACTGAAGCAGCCATGTTCAGAACTGCCAGCACTGTTGATAAATAACGCTGCCAAATGTCCAATGTGAAAAAACGGGCGGCGAATCAGGCGATCAAGAAGCGATTGACCATTCCATGCGTGGTGCAGAAGCTCGATATGATATAGAGCTATCTGGTCTGCTTGCTGCCTCAGCGGTAACTGAGAAGCTTCAGTAATGCAGCAGACTGCGCCTCACGCGGTAATCCAAGCATATATAGTCGGAGGGAACCGCGATGATGTCGTTCTGGTTGGACCATTCAGAACTGGTAACGCGTACATCATGCCTGAGAGCATAGATGACTTGTGCATCTGCAGCGCCGTTGTTGGGGCGCAGCCGACACCTGTAGCAGTCAAGGCGGCCACATAGTACAAATTTAACTGCAGGACGCCAGAAGATGCAGTCATCTACAATTAAGCCCAAACAACGGTGTTGTCGCAGCCAGCTTATTGGCGTCTCGTCAAGGTAAAGTCGGCTCATTGTTCGACGAGCGCGTTGTTTCGGATGACATGCTATTGCAGCCGACTTAGCGGATAGTATCTGCAGGCCAATTTCACCCATGCACTCCGAAGTCGCGTTCAGAGCTCTTTGCAAGCTTGCATGAAGCCGCGGACAAAGATGCGAAGAAATTAAAACCGGCCTTATAAGCAAGGTGTACAGTAATTGGACAAGTTGACTGAGATTCTAATTGTTTGCAGTAAATGTGATGCGAAGCACAGAAATCCTTTCGTCCCTTGTGCAGTGGCGTAGCTAGGTCGTCTGGCACCCGGGGCCCCGTAGGTCTTCTGTCACCCCCCCCCCCCGGGTGTAGCCGGCGGAAAGAGGGGTGTCTTCAGACGTATATGACACCCCCCCCCCCCCACTGGCCCCTTGCACCCGGGGCCCACGGCCCCACGGCCCCCCCTGTTGCTACGCCACTGCCCTTGTGTTACATATTGTTGAGGGGATAGCGTATACTCAGAATTATTTACAGGATAATAAAAACAATAAGAAGCCGCGACGGATACGGACCACACTCGATCGACGACACGTAAAATTTCGTAATTACCGTACGTGAATAGGCAACACTCTGTACCTGGAACCATCATAGCGGGATACGACCTGACCTTTTCGGAGAGTCCGATACGCAGGACTGAGACCACGGCTACCCTAGGGAACCTGGACAGTAACATGCGTTTCTTAAAATGAATTAAACTGTGGTGCCTTACGTGCCAGAACCACGATCTGATTATGAGGCACGCCGTAGAGGGGGCACCCCGGATTAATTTTGGCCACCTGGGGTTCTTTAACGTGCACGCAATGCATGCTACACGGGTGTTTTCGCATTTCGCCCCCATCGAAATGCGGCTTCCGCGGCCGGGATTCAAAACAAGAATAAGCACAAGAATACCGCAACGCGAAAGAGAAGAGGCCCTTTCCTTCGTACGGTGCAAAAGGGCGAAGTCTTTAGTGAACGAGCACGTCTGTCGATTGGTCGTTTGCGCTTGTTTCCCTCATCCAAAGAACTGAGGGTTTGAAGGCTTAAAAAGAGCGCAGCGCGAAATTTGTTGAGACGGTTCAGCACGTGCATTTTGATTTCGCTCTTTCGAGGAGCTTTCGTTTATTTTTTTATTTTTCTGGCATTTGCCCCCGCAACTGTATAAATAAATCCTTCTTAAGTTTCCTCGACAAGTGTCAGCCCTCCTCCGGCACGCAATAGTGACTCTGGCTAGGAGTGCATTAGGAGATTTCAGACAGCGAGCTGAACCTCCAGCAGGAACTTTCAAGCCTCGGACTCCGAACAACACAATAATCAATGGACGAAAGAGATCATGGAAACATTCCAGATAAGTAAAACTCTGACTGTTGCGTATCTATAGCACCGTCTGTTAAGCTCTCTCAGTGCGGAACAAATTCTGTGAGTTGCCTTGCATTAAACACATGCGCACGCAGGTTGTCGTTTTGCTCTCTGCTCCCCTACTCAGTTTCTAATAAAATAGCAGTTGTTATTCATTGCCTCCCCATATATATTTCTTCCCTGCGCTTACGCTTCTATTATGTTGCAAAAAAATAACTATAAAACCTTATTAGCGAGTTCATATGCATAGTTTCGGATTTTGGAGATGTGGGGTGCTATTCTGGACAATTTCTGCAATGGCGGCATTTTTAGCCAATCAGAGAGGCCGTAGCAACTCTATCGGCCAATCAGAATTGACAAGGCGGCGAACTCGACAATATGGCGGAGATTGCGTCAGGACTAGCACCCTTAGTCGTTGTAATACAGAGCGCTGCCACTAGGTGCCCTCTGGAGTGGCTTTCGACAGGCATCTATTTCCTAGGACAAAAAAAGACAAAAAAAGAGGTTATGTTAAAAGGAATTCAAGCAATACTCGGTTACACTCAGTTGACTACTGTTGTACGCCGATAATTTTCTTCACTGCATCTTTCCAGTTATTGTGGTTGGCTGAGGTTCTGCAACCATACAGAAACGTATTTGTCATCATTTGGTTACAACGGCAAACGAGCTGTTAATAAACACAGCAGAATAAACCTTTCAAATGATACCGCGTACAAACCGCGAAACAAAGCACCATCATACTGCGCACTATGTTATATATAGCGGCTCCCCGCACTCCATTTCACCACCACAGCTGTGATTCGCCGGAAGTACAAAGCCGTGACAGCGATGGCTAGCAGGTACTAGTTAGTAGTAGTGGTAGTAGTAGTTGTATTGGTAGTCGGCAGTAAGGCTCGTAGTTCTCTGCGCAGTATAAGAAAAAGCCGGCGACGAAAGTTGACAACATTTTCAGTGCCATAAAATTCAAGCAATAAGCTTAACATAACTTGCTATCACGAGCTCCCCGTGAGCTAATAGACATTTTGAATGTATAGGGTGGCGCTAGCAAAATGTTTACGCTTAACAAAACGATTACGCTGTGTCCCAGAGCAAGCAAAATCAATACCGTATAATTTCGAAAATATCATCGAATTCGTGTCGTCTGATGATGAAAGGGCGCCGCGGTTTGGCCGCAAAAAAAAGGAACAAGTTTGGCTTTCATTTTCTCTCGCTAATATAATCAAACCTTTTTCTTCAAGGGAAACAAAGAGGAGCATTTGAAACTTACACGTGCATAAGCTTGGTGTACGTTTCTTTTTCGCGTCTCTTTAATAAGCGCAGTAACCTTACTGAGGAAGCAGTTCCCACGCGGCTGCCCCTGCCGGGGCCATAGCTGCCTTGGCGTGTTCTCTACACCATGAACCAAGAGCGCCAAGCGACCAGCTCTTCCGAGGCCCATGTTCTAAACGGGCGTGCAAAGGGCCTTCAGCCAATTCACCGCTCTGTTTCGATGGAGCATTTATCTACCGCAACGTCATTTTCCAACGAGCAGAAGACGCAATCGGCGACGGAGAACGCCGCCGCGCGTTCCCCGACAACAACGAAGACGCCCGAGGTGGATACCGCGGGAGTGGCCGCCGATCCCATCGTCGCCAATTTTCCCTCCCAACAGCGAGAGGTGGACACTCCGACCGGGCAAAGGATGGAGGAAGATGCTGCCCCGAACATTTACGACGACAAAACTGACTACGACACAAGTGGCTGTTGGAAGACAGTCATACATAAGCGACGCATCCGTCAAACGCGCGCTAAGACGCAACCCTCCGAGAACATCTTGGGCATTCCGGACGCCTCCCAGCCTACAGTACGCAAGCGCAGTCGGAATCAGAACCTGCCTCAACTTCCTTTGCACGATGAAAAGATAATTCTGCGGCCTCACGGAGGACTTTGTCTCGATAAGTGGACGCGCCCAGAACTCGCCAGTGCTCTATGGAGTGCAGCCAGCTTGACCACCGATGATCGTCAGGACATCATATTCCGACTGCGACCTCAGCAGAACTTGGCAATCATCAGCACACCCCAGTCACACGTAGCCGACGCATTGTACAAGGTGAGGGAGCTGAACCTTGGTCAGGGGGTCTATCCCATCACGACATATTTTGCGACCCCAGACAACTCATGCAAAGGAATTGTTCCTGGCCTTTTGCCCGGTGCACCGTCTTCCAAGCTAGTGGATGAGCTTGTGGCTCCTGGAACTCAAATACTTCAAGCACGAGTGATGGGTCAAACCAACGTTGCGTTGGTAACATTTGAAGTACTTAAAGTGCCTCGCTACGTGCGTTTCTATGGTGCAGAACTCCGCTGCTACCCCAATCGACCCCGCCAACTGGTTTGCAAGATATGTCACAAGCTCGGTCATTGGGTTGATTACTGTCCTACGCCGCACGTGGTCATTTACGCGACGTGCGGGACTGACAACCCCACCCCGTCACATCCATGCACCCCACACTGCAGATCCTGTGACGGGACCCACCCTACAGCGGATCCAAACTGCCCGCGACGTGCTAGGCAGACACTGAACAAAGCTTGGGTGCGGAAAGCTCTCGAGAAAGAGCAGCGTGAACTCCAACCCTCCAGCGACCCGACCACTACCACAGATACGGCGGAGACCCGAACGTCGCGCGCCCCAACGAAGGAGACCAGAAAAGTCCGGTCGGAGAGCCGTTCGAGATCCCGTCGCAAGTTCCGGACCCGCTCCAAGCCTCGCCTTTAAGAGAAGCGCCCTCCTTCCCCATCTTCCCAACAACCCTACAAGAAGGCCCTGCAGACCAACGCCCCGGCCAAGGTGACCCTGGTCCCTTCAGGGGTGCAGCGGACCCCGGAGAAGAAAACAGCAATGGAGGCGCCTCGGGAAGTAGGTCGGGCGGAGGGTCCCCCACAGCTCGCTCCGCCCCGTAAATCTCTCCCTACCCCTTCCCCTATTACCAATTCGTTATCAAATCCCTATCCTCTAATAGAAATAGCCCGCCTACGTCGTGACATGGAGGCGCGCTGTGAGCGCCTGCAAAAACAAATGGACGCGCTGGTGGCAGACATGAGCACTAGTATGCAGACGGCTCTGGACAGGATAGAACGCCAAATGGAGGCCCTTCGAATAGGGATTACGGAGCAAGTGAAATCATGTATCGAGTGCACTTTCGCAGGCATGCAAGTTCCTGAGCTTAGCGGTAACAACGAAAGCGCGCTTTCCGACCAAGGCTCTCGGCCGCAACCTTCAAATGTGGGCACCCGGCGCCCGCATCCCTATGCACGACCGCCTGCTTCCTCTCGCGATGATGATGGCGCCGCGTAACGCGGAGCAACTAGTGGTGTGGCAGTGGAATTGTAGGGGATTCCGCCGAAAACGAGGTTCTCTACAGCTGTATATCGCCACATCCACGAACCTTCCCGATGTCATCCTCTTACAGGAACTCAATTGCACCCCTTTTTTATCCGGCTACAACACGCTCTCGGGTGTGTCTCCTCTCGTGGGAGCCTTAGTTTCAAAACGTGTTACATGTCGCATACATACCACTAACATTGACATTCCTCACCAAATAGTGGAAATAATTACGCAGCGAGAGTCTGTTTATACTCAATGCATACAGTTCCCCCCGTTCGGGAACGCACTGTTTTCGGCACCTACTAACAGAATTTGGTAGGTTTGGACGGGTTTGTGTGGTGGCCGGCGACTTTAACGCTCCGCATACTGCATGGGATTACGTTAAATCGCAGGCTAAAGGGACCCGCTTATGGAATGCCATCTGTAACATGAGATACACACTGCTTACCGACCCAGAGCACCCCACTCGGATGGGCAACAGCGTATCTCGTGACACCTGCCCTGACCTTACCTTCGTGCGCAATACTGGCCCAGTCGTTGCGCACGGGCCTTTAGAGGAGCACCTTGGTAGTGACCACTACATTGTGGCGGCCACCATGTCATTACGGGGTGCGCGCAGGCCCGAGAGAAATGTGCGTATAACGGATTGGGCGAAATTCAGGGAAAGTCGCCAGGACCCACCTGAGCGCCAAGGGTACGAACGCTGGCTTGACTCTCTCGCACAAGATCTAGAGGCCACCACGAGCACACTGCGCACCACAACCGAGACACCAGACATAGACCCGCATTTACTTCATCTTTGGAACGCCCACAGAGGGTTGACACGACGGTGGAAACGACAACGCCTCAACCGCGAACTTAGGAAACGTATAGATCAAATTACACGGGAATCTCAGGAGTATGCAGAGATCCTTACGAGGAATAACTGGCGAGGATTTTGCGATCACCTCTCTGGCACATTGAGCACAGCAAAAACGTGGTCGATTCTTCGCTCACTCACAGATCCCACCCCAACAAAGGGAAGAATATTTCAACAGCTGCACATCCTAATGCACGAGTAGGGACGATGCCTCGACACTCCTCAGAGAGCTAGAGAAGCATTTCATACCCGCAGGCCCACCGCCGCAGTACCCTGACTATCCTTATGTAGGCGAGGCGAACGAATAGCTCGATGCAGACATCACATCTGACGAGGTGCGGGTGGTCCTACAAGACCTACGCCGCAACACGGCACCGGGAGCCGACCACGTACATCCGATTCGCCACCCTTCGTAACCTCAGTGACGCGGATATTAACCACCTCACCCATATCTTCAATGATTGCTGGCGCAAGGGCATGCTTCCCCAAGCATGGCGACACGCCGACATCACACTGATCCCCAAACCGGGCAAGCCGGTTAAAGTTGAAAACTTACGACCCATCTCCCTAACATCCTGCATTGGTAAGCTCATGGAGCATGTACTCTTGCGGCGTCTGCAGCCCTTCCTCGAAGAAAAATCATTATTTTCTAACTCTCAATTCGGATATCGGGCTCATCTGTCTGCCAAAGATGTGCTTTTACAATTGCGGGAGGAAGTCATAGGACCTCCGTCGTCCGCCCAAACGAGAGCACTCATCGCCTTAGACCTAAAAGGGGCATTCGATAATGTTGAACATGACCTCATCCTTCCCAATGTTGCACATTCACACTGTGGAATTCGTATGTACAACTATATCCGCGCATTTCTTCGAGATCGCACAGCCACCGTAGGAATCGGACCGCATCGATCCGGTACGATTCGCCTTGTAGGATGTGGGACACCCCAGGGCTCTGTTCTTTCCCCTACTCTATTCAATATCGCGCTCGCAGGGCTCCCCCGGCTACTCGACCAGATCCCTGATGTCGCCCGCGCTATTTATGCGGACGACATTACTATCTGGTCGACACGGGGTTCCGACGGAGCCATCCAGGACCGACTGCAGCAAGCAGTCGATACAGTTTCCGAGTACGAGAGAAAATGCGGCTTAAGATGTGCTCCGGAAAAGTCGGAGCTCACAATCATTCGTCCCCGGAGCCGTTCCTCTACTCCCCCTATCACTGTGCACGTGGATGGCACACCGATACCACAGGTTAATCGTGCTCGTATCCTCGGCCTACACGTCCAAGCGGATGGCAGGTCAAACTACACTGTTTCCCTTTTATCCAGACCAGATTGAGCAAATTCTGGCCATGATCCGGAGGGTCTCCAACAGGCGCTCGGGCCTTCGAGAAGAGGACCTGCTGCGCTTGGTGGAGGCATGCGTGATCAGCCGCCTTACATACCATCTCCCATTTCAGCGGTTGACCCAAGCGCAACAACTTCGCATAGACGCAATGATTCGCAAAGCGACGAAGCTGGCCCATGGCCTCCCGAATTATACTTCCACACGCCGTCTCCTTAACTTAGGGCCACATAACACACTAGGCGAGCTGCTAGAGGCACATTGGGTCAGCCATCGCCAGCGCCTCCTACTCACTCCTACTGGCCGCCATCTTCTCACACGGCTAGGATACTACTCTGTCCCACCCCTTGAGTCTGAAACCCGTCCAACGATCTTTTCGTCAGCGATACGCCAAGCACTAAGTATTCATCCATTGCCACGTAATATGCACCCCGAGCATGACAAAGGGCGGCGCAAAGCCCGTGTACGATACATTGGCCGCATATTTGCAAACATCCCGGAAACACATACTTTATACACGGACACATCACGCACTCAAGAGGGCTATACCTCGGTAGTTTTGGATGGCACTGAATCCCTGAGAGACTCTGCTGCAATGTGCGGAACAAATGCCGCTTACGGAGAAATTCTCGGTGTTGCTCTTGCAATTCGATACGCCATCCGTGTTCCTGAGGAAGTGTATATATTGACGGACTCGCAACAGGCATGCCGGGCGTTCCTATCAGAACATGGCATCCCGAGAGCGGCGCACCAAATTCTCAAACAGATCCCGCAAAATACACCAACCACAACTCCCCGCATCCACTTACTCTGGACCCCTGGTCATACCTCGCTGCCGGGTAACGAACGCACATGCATGCGGTTGCCCGAGAAATTTCCGTCCGGGCGACTCGGCGTGGTGAGGCGACTAGTTCAGAGTGGGGGGATCCCTTGCTCCGTTACAAAGACATACTCTGTCATTATACACGCATTCGTCGCACCCTCGCCGCACCACCGCCGTCCTTCTCGCGGGAGGAAGCAGTGGCATTACGCCAGTTACAAACCACAACTTTTCCAAATCATGTCTCTCTCAATAAATTCTACCCACACTGTTATGCAGATCGTTGCCCTGGCTGTGGCAGCTCGCCCACAATCTTCCACGTCACGATTGAGCGCACTGCAAACCTCTTTCCTCCCTTGCCAACTCTCCTTTACCCCCGACGCAACAAAGAGCTGTGGGACGATGCCCTCCGCGACGGGCCTCCCGAGGTCCTCCGAGCTGTGATACAACGGCCTCGAAACATCGCCGGAATCATCTTAGGGACCCTGGACTGGGGGTTCCTCCCACACTGCTCTCGTCATTCAAATATTATTAATAAAGATGTTTTACTCTCTTACTGAACGTCCAAGCTCTCGTCGGTGCTTTTCCAAAACACCTTCGATGACCGTGCTCTTGATTAAGCACATTCATGGGTATCGCTTTTCCACTTCTGCAAGATGGGGGAAACTAGCGGACATTAAAAAGAACATTGTTGGTCGACCCCCCATCTCCAGCGAGCGTTCTTTAGAAAAAACGAGGCAATCGAATTCGTCGGCCTATGCTTGCAAACGTCTGCCGCGCAAGCGGAGTCGCGCATGCCGTCTCAGTGCGTTTCCGCGCTTTCACTGAAGTCCGCGTGAGTAACGCTCATGATGACGCTGAAGGTTCCTGAGCAGCGGGAAGATTGTAGAAGTGCAAGCACGTCTCCGGTATGCTGGCTGGCATACAGCTATAGTACAGATAAGAAATAATTTAAATGCAAACTGCAACGAAACTCCTCTCTATTGTAAATGACTACATACCTCTGAACCGATAATGGCAACCCCGCAGAGCTGGTAAATTTACAGAGCGACTTTCTTTTTTTATTAGCCTTTGAACAGCACCTGAGCAGCCTATGCGCTATATCTCGAAAGTGCCCGATACAACGTACGCACAGAGAAATATGGTTTTTGCTGGAGCTCTTGCCTCCCTTGCTTCTCAAAATGTGCCTTTGCCTACGTACTATGAAGAACGACGCGATTTGCTCCGTTTAACCCCCGCTTAAACTTCCGTCACCCGCCGTGGTTGCTCAGTGGCTATGGTGTTGGGCTGCTGAGCGCGAGGTCGCGAGATCGAATCCCGGCCGCGGCGGCCGCATTTCGATGGGGTGAAAACACCCGTGTACTTAGATTTAGGTGCACGTTAAAGAACCCCGGGTGGCCGAAATTTTCGGAGTCCTCCACTACGGCGTGCCTCATAATCAGAAAGTGGTTCTGGCACGTTAAACCCCATAATTTATTTTTTTTTAAACTTCCGTCAAACGGGATGGCAGCGACCGATACAGAGTGCGTAATGTCGAAGCGGCAGTTCTTCGTCGTCAGTGGTTGGCCCGTCTCACTGGGGCGCACGTAACACATATGGTTTGCCGCTTCGCGGTGCGCCTTCGGCGGTCTCACTATTTTGCCAACGTCACTATAGTACCAGTGCTGGGTCGCCGGCGATGGCCCGGCGACCCAGCATTCAGTTTTATTTTACAAAAAAAAACGAATTCGCAGCAACAACGTGTCGTTATTCATTGGTCTCCGGCCGTTAAAGCGACATCTACCTAAACGCCCCCCTCCCCCACAACCGCGCTCCACTTCCCTTTGGCAGGAACCCCCCGTGGAAGGCCTCGTGGTGAGAACTAAAAACTGCTGCAGAAGTCAGACGGGGAAAGTAGTACGATGATGCAGTAATATTAAAACACACAAAAAGCCTACCAAAAGCGTGATTCGAATCAAGGACCTCGCAGTCACGAGCTTTCGCTCCGTGCCACGATATCCGAAGAGCGAGCCTGTTCAGGAGTTACAGCTCGGCCTGGGGCAAATGGAGCAGAGCGCCTCCTTCTCTGTGGGAGCTATAGAGAAAGACGTATTTCGAGACCCAGAAGTCCCCAGATGTCTCTCTCGCAACTCAGGCGCTGAATGTAGAACCGAATTTTTTTTTTTTTTTCATTCCGGTTCAGCGAAAACAGTTCAGTTCCAGTTGAACAAAGGAGCGAAAAGAAAGGAAAAGTAACCGTTAAATCCCGCTCGAACAGGTTCAAGTTTATTTGAATAACCGAAGAATAATTACAGGGAAACAGCACGAGTTTATTTTGCAAGAAAGCTGCGCTGCTGTTAAGCTGCACGGAAAGATTACACGCGTTGTTGACGCGTAATTGTAAGGCAACTCCAAGCGATACTACTTACCGCCGAGACTTGCATACTTTTCAGCGCAGAAATCGAAACGATTACACATGTTAGGTGCGTTCGCAACTTAGCGAAAACGCGTGTTTGCAAATGATTGGTTTCGATATCTCGTTACGAACCGCAGGCGTATAGTGTGCTAGCGAAAACGCTTAATAGTCGTCTGCTATTACGCACGAACTTTGCAAGCGAAGCTTATATTGGCTCACAAGTTTCGGTGGCGATGTAGGGCCGTATAACGTAAAACTATTCCAATGTGTTTTTATTCCAATCTACTCACGTCAAATTTGCGTAACCGCCGACGCAAGCATCGGGTGGTCACCAGGGTTCTCTGAACAGGCAAATCAAACGCTCTCCTCGTTCATAGGAGGTCACTTTTGCTTGCTTGAAAAACAAATAACATTGCCTACACTGAGTGGTTTGTCTTATCTAATTGGCTGACAAGAGGCGAGGAGCACGCTCAAGTAGAGAGGGTTTCGATGGGGCCGAGCCACTGCACTGAAAATCGATAACCGGATGAAGAGGGTGGTGCCGGCGTCTGCGACTGGTCCGCTTTCCCTTACTTAGCTTGCGGTGGATGGTAAAAATCACGGCGGCATGCAACGGAAGCTTAAGAATGACGCTAAAACGGATCCTCAGCAAAGAATGGTTGGCAGAACGATGTCGTAAACGTGCCGAAAGTGCTCGAAAACGTTACACGGCCACGCAAAAAGTTTTATTATACGGAAATAAACCCATGCATGCTCTCCCACAGGTGCGAATATAGCTAGTGCCTGAGCAATAGGCGGCAGCTATTTTTTATTCCTTTCGGAACGGGGCAGCCTGCGGCTATTCAGAAGAAAATTCAGTTTTGTTCGGCATATTAATGCATCTTTAACGCATACACGTCACTTTGACGCGGTGAGTTGTTGCGGTTTTGTGACGTCGCGTGATAGGCAGGTGAAGTGGGTGCAGCCTGAAAATTTTTGACTAATAGCCGAGGGATAATGGCGAAAAGGCTTCGAATCAGAAAGAACTATTTTTCTTTTGTTCGGTCAAATCAGGCATAATCAATGTGTGTACGTCATATCAGATGGGGAGCTATTGCGGTTTTCGTGACATCGCGTGACAGACAGGTGAAGCGGGGGTGGTCCAAAAAAAGTTTTTGACCAATCGCGGAGGACTGATTGCAGAATTGGAATAGAAAAGTTTGGAAGTTTTACGTTATAGCGCCCGTAGTCATGAAAAAAAACCTAGTTGCTCCCAGTACAGAGCAGCTGCGGGAAAGGGCGATTTGATGAGTTGACAGCCGCGCCGGCGCCGGAGCGTGAGTAATTGATTCCAGCAGCATAGGCGCGCGCTCACGCCGCGCGCGCAACCAATAAGAGCCGTTTCGCTTCCGCCCCATTTTTTCTCCTTTCATAACAAGAATCTCTATCTCCGCCGCGGAGGGAAACGGCATGATAGGGCTTCGCGCGCGCTGAGCCTGCTTCCTTTCCGTTCAGTTCAGTCTCGGAAAACGGATGTGACGGTCACACTTTGTGCGTTCCCCCGAGGAACAGGCAGCTTTCGACGAGAGGCGGCGAGAACTCGCCCGTGAAAGCGCTCGCCGATCCAGCCGTTAGAGCCGCCTGAGCCCAGGCAATCCAACAGCAACAAGAAGTTACCGAGCTGAGGGCGCGGGAGGCCGAAGAGATCCGGCACCGAAGGGTACGCATTTGGTCTAGTTGCTTCACGATTACGAGCAGAAAACAGCGCTAAACTACAGGACGAAGAGATAAACGCAGTTTCTTTATTCTTTCAGACAGCATATACTCTACCGCTATCTCAAAGCACAAAAGCAACAGAAAATTCAGAACGCGCAGGGGCAATAAAGTGCAATCAATGAGATAGGAAGGCTATCTCCTTCGGAAGGACAGAAATGGACGGGAGGCTTACACATGCTTCGCCGCTATTTTGAATGTGAAAGGCTTCAGAAACAAGACGTGCGCGGTCATCACGGTATTTTGACAAATAGGTCACATATTTAAAAGACAGCTTGCAGCCACATTCATTGCAAAGCAGTGGCAATTGACTATCTCTGGCTTGTTTTTGAACCATGTTCGAGTGTTCGCGCATGCGGTCATTGATGCACCGCCCGGTCGCGTATTTACAACTGTTAGTAGGTACAGCGGGGCGTGGCACTCGCTGAGGTGCCGGTGTAAAAGTTGGAGGAGAATTCCATCGCTGGCAACCAGTTGTACGGGCTGTAGTCGGGCATGAAATATGTAGTAGCTGGCCCATGCCGTCGTCCAACTTACTCACGCTTAGGACGTGGTTGTAGGGAGGAACTCGCTCTCATCGAGAACTAGGGGTACGGGATTTATTTACAATATTTACTTACGACAGGAGGTACATTTCAACAGTCTAGCGTGACTCCCAAATGGAGCACGAAAGACAAAGCACACGAGCACACGACCCCAAAGCAGCCGAAAGCTGCCGCCTAAAAGCCCTCTGTCCTCCCTAGATCCCTAGGTGAGAGAAAACTGCTGTCCAACCTTCGTCCACAGTCGTTGGAAGTGTAGTCGACCCGCCTTTGAGGGGGGAGGGTTTACACACTCACATCTGCACTGTGGATTCCCAGAACACACCGAGTTGAGCGGGTACTCGTAGACAGGTTGTCATGCTTGACCCCAGCGGGCGCCTCTTAATTCCAGAGCTGAGTTCTCGGGTAGCCGCCACGACTGTCAGCAGACTTCTGGGGCCCGTGAAAACGTACCGCAAGACACCCTTTTCGAGGAGCTCTCTTGCTGCAAGTAGACCGTAAAGGCGACAGCGACCAACTAACAATAAACGGTCCGCCAAACGTGGCTTTCCTTCTTGGCGCCGTAGGTTCTCTGAAGGAGATGCATGGTCGGTTAGCTTTGCTGGCGTCGCCGGTTCTCCGAAGACGCGCATTGTTGGCTCTCCAAAGCCACTCGTCGAAGCGGGCCGGGCAGGGTTCGAAGGTCGCTACCCCCGCAGGTCGTTCGAAACCGCTGCAGAGGACTGGGAAAGGTTTGCAGATCAGTACCCCTGCAGGCCGATCGTAACACCGAACGTTTGCGCGCGTGCGCGAGTGAGAGCGGGTGCGAGAGAGGAAATGCGCAGACTTTTGCTCCTTGAATATATGACTCTGCCTAGGCACTACGGAAGAGTTTCTTAGAGCGTGTTGTATGCGTTTGTCCCTAGGCGTGCCGGCAGAAGTCGCGGGGCGCGGTAGTGCTAGACTTAGTGTCGCTACTTGGCAGCTGGACGGAACTATATTTATGCAGTCGTGTTTTTTTAGTAATTGAAACAACGTGTCATTATTTCGCATTATTGACGGCGCCTCCAGGACACCAAAGCGGCAACGGGGACACCAAAGCTAAAACCCGGACTGGTCCGTGGGTTGGGGCCGCGGAGGTCGAAGCGTGCCAGGGAATGCTCGCATAAAAAATTGGCTCTCCGCGATAGCGAACAGCCGATCGTATACACCCCAGGCACACACAGGTCGCCCTGCTTCCAGCTTTAATCCCCCCGCTACCCCTTGGTTGCCCTGGAGATCCTGCGCCGCCTGCTTTATTATAACCTCAGGTGCTCTCCTGAGGCATCCGTTTGCCGGTTACATGTGCCCTCCTGAAGTAGTGCTTGTAAAGAATGCAATGTATCGTCGCGACGAAAAAAACTGACCCGCGACTTACATAACACCAGTCAGAACCTTGCTCCTTCAGACAGCGATCCCCAAATGGCGCATCCTTGCCTACTGCCTCGCCGCGCGGGCAGCCAGCGGCTGAGCGCAAACAAACTCGACCGCACTCCGCAATGCCGCCTTCTCTAGGGAACAAACGCATACAACAGGCGCTAAGAAACCTCCTCCGTAGTGCCTAGGCAGAGTCACCTATTCGAGAAGCAAAGGCCCCCAGATTTTCTCTCTCGCACCCGCACTTACTCGCGCCTACGCAGAAATATCGAGCGCTGCGAGGCCCGCCACACCCCGCTGTACCTACTAGCAATTGTAAAAATGCCACCCGGTCTGTGTCTCTCTCTTCCTATGCCCCTCTCTCGTAATCCGGCACCGTTGCCTGTGGGTTACTTAACCGTGACGAAGGTCAGGTAGGTGCACGCAGGACAAGCTTCGCTTACCCTCATTTTCCAGTAGGGGGAAGGGTTGGTCATTTTTTTTTGTTGATAGCTGCCGCTTCGCGCTGCCGGCGATTCTTCGCGTCAGAGGCCACGAGCGCGTAACGTATAATTATCATCATCGTCATCATCATCATCAGCCTGGTTACACCCACTGCAGGGCAAAGGCCTCTCCCATACGTCTCCAACTACCCCGGTCATGTACTAATTGTGGCCATGTTGTCCCTGCAAACTTCTTAATCTAATCCGCCCACCTAACTTTCTGCCTCCCCCTGCTACGCTTACTTCCCCTTGGAATCCAGTCCGCAGCCCTTAATGATCATCGGTTATCTTCCCTCCTCATTACATGTCCTGCCCATGGCCATTTCTTTTTCTTGATTTCAACCAAAATGTCATTAACTCACGTTTGTTCCCTCACCCAATCTGCTCTTTTCTTATCCCTTCACGTTACACCTATCATTCTTTTTTCCATGGCTCGATGCGTCGTCCTCAATTTAAGTAGAATCCTTTTCGCAAGCCTCCAGGTTTCTGCCCCGTACGTGAGCACAGGTAAAATGCAGCTGTTCTACACTTCTCTCTTGAGGGATAATGGCAACCTGCTGTTCATGACCTGAAAATGCCTGCCAAACGCACCCCAGCCCATTCCTATTCTTCTGATTATTTCAGCTTCATGATCCGGATCTGCGGTCACTACCTGTACTAAGTAGATGTATTCCCTTACCACTTCCAGTGCCTTGCTACCTATCGTAAGCTGCTGTTCTCTTCCGAGACGGTTACACATTACTTTAGTTTTCTGCAGATTAATTTTTAAACCCACCCTTCTACTTTGACTCTCCAGGTCAGTGAGCATGCATTGCAGTTGGTCCCCTGAGTTACTAAGCAAGGCAATTTCATCAGCGAATCGCAAGTTACTAAGGTATTATCCATTTACTCTTATCCGCAATTCTTCTCAATCCAGGTCTCTGAATACTTCCAGTAAACACGCTGTGAATAGCATTGGAGAGATCGTATCTCCCTGCCTCACGCCTTTCTTTATTGGGATTTTGTTGTTTTCATTATGGAGGCCTACGGTGGCTGTGGAGCCGCTATAGATATCTTTCAGTATTTTTACATAAGGCTCGTCTACACCCTGATTTCGTAATGCCTCCATGACTGCTGAGGTTTCGACTGAATAAAACGCTTTCTCGTTATCAATTAAAACTACATATATGGGTTGGTTATATTCCGCACATTTCTCTATCATCTGATTGATAGTGTGACTATGGTCTCTTGTTGAATAGCCTTTACGGAATCCTGCCTGGTCCTTTGGTTGACAGAAGTCTAAGGTGTTCCTGATTCTATTTGCGATTACCTTAGTAACATTATACTACAAGCCACCGACGCAACTAGAATCTGCCCCCAACGCAGATCGCGCTCAAGATATGGCTACGCGCAGCCGCCACATGCGCAGTTGCAGCCGCAGTAGAACGTTCTCAAGTAATTACTGTAAATAAACCCATATTTCTCGTTCTCGGTGAGAACCCTTCAACAACGTCCTCAGCGTGGATAAGTTGGACGACGGCATGGGCCAGGTACCATCTATTTCATGCCCGACTCCAAACATAACAACTGACACGCCGTGGTTGCTCAGTGGCTATAGTGTTGGGCTACTGAGCACGAGGTCGCGAGATCGAATCCCGGCGGCCGCATTTCGATTGGGACGAAATGCGAAAACACCCGTGTACTTAGATTTAGGTGCACATTAAAGAACCCCAGGTGGTCTAAATTTCCGGAGTCCTCAACTACGGCATGCCTCATAATCAGAAAATGGTTTTGGCAGGTTAAACCCCATAAAAAAACATAACTGGTGGCAGCGGTGGGATGGACTTTGCGATGTGGTGCTGTGTCTGCGGTGAGTGCTTGGTTCTTGCTTTGACTCTCTAGGCTTCATTTTGTGGTTGTTCTGTTTGGAACTGTAGGGAAGCTAGATTGTTGATTGTTAGCTAGGTTGTGTTTTCCTAGGTAGGTTTAACGAGCCGGATCAAGGCAGTAAAGCAGCAATCATGGAGTTAAGGACACTGCTGAAAGACGAATTGTTGATTGTTGATGAGGAACTGGGCCTAGAGGTACGCAAGGAAATGCTAAAATCGGAATTACTGCAGCTAATTTCCGAACAGGGCAGTGAGGAAGACATTGAAATTGGATTATCACTTTTTAGGAAAAGAGAAGCACGCGAGAGAGAATAACGGGAGAGAGAGGAACGCGAGAAAGATCGCGAGTTAAGAAAAATGCAACTTGAACTTGAAAGCAAACGTTTGGAGTTGTCTCATGGAAGTGAAGGGGCTCTGGGACGATCAAGTGAGGCAGAATCATACCGCATGGACAGGCTGTTAAAGCAATTTGAGGTCGGAAACGACATAGGCTTGTTCCTAGGAAATTTTGAAACGACTTGCGAGAAGATGAACTTCGGTCTGAGTACATGTCGACAGCGGCTGCTGTCTATGTTGCCGTGTGAGGCTGCGGAAGTAATCGCCAGGCTCAGTGCGCACGATGCATATGATTACGCAAAGGTTAAGGCTAGTCTTTTGAAAAAAGTACCGCCTTTCAGCCGAAGGTTTTCGGCAGAGGTTTAGAAGCACAGGGAAGAAGGATAGCGAGGGGTGTCCGGAGTTTGCATATACCTTAAAGTCAAACCTAGTCGAGTGGTTGAAAAGCGCGGAAGCGTACGAGAGCAAAGACACGATTATTGAATGTATGTGTCTAGAGCACTTTTACAGAAGCATCCCACAATCTGTGAAGCTGTGGGTGCAAGACAGAGGAAATGTAAACACTGTCGAAAGGGCAGCTGAATTAGCCGAAGAGTTCGCAACGCGTAGAAAGCCGAGCGCCGAGGACGGAAATTGGGACGGTCGAAATGGACCGCGGTAACCATTACCGTTCAAAAAGGGTTCGCAGACTAGACGACCGGAGCCTGTAGACGTGGAGGAAAAGCCTTCAGAAAAGAGTGAGAAGAAATCAAATGGGGAAACCGTGCAAAAAGAGCAGAAAAGAAAATTCGAATCTTTTACACCGATCCGCTGCTATAAGTGCCACAAACTCAGACATATCGCTGTAAACTGCGGGAAACCTAGCGCAGTTTTCTCCTACGTGGATGAAAAAGACGAGAATATGGAACTTTTAAGCCCATATCTTCACGACCTGCAAGTTAATGGCAAACCATGCAGGGTGCTGCGAGACAGTGCCACCGCGATGGACATTGTCCATCCGTCTTACGTGACTGTAGATGACTTCACTGGAGAAGTAGCATGGATTAAACAGGTTGTTGAAGAACACAGCGTGTGTCTGCCCATGGCCAAAGTCAAAATCAGTGGACCGTTCGCGGAGCTAGTGACCGACGCTGCAGTTTCCAAATTCTTGTCGCTGCAGTACTCTTACATTTTTTCGAATCGGTCGGATCAGTTACTGCGTAACAAAGGGCTTAAACTGGGAGAGGGCGTAGTACAGGCGTTGACCCGAGGCCAAGCTCGTAAAATCGCGTCGCTTTCGGCTGAAAATGCAAAAGTTGCTCTAGCGGAAGTAGCAAAACAGGTAACTTCAGTAACAGAATCCGAGCTAGGCTCGAGCGACGGAAAAACGGTTGAGGAAAGCCTGCCAGCTGACCAGCTCAATGAGAGTGTAGCACTAGGGTGTCAAAGTTCACGCCTGCAAGAGCCAGCTGACACATCCGCAAGCGAGACAGGGTCGTTACTATCACCGGCCTCGAAAGAACTTGGATCAGCTCTTACGTGCAGACAGTCACTGGCAGCCGAGCAAAAGAATGATGACAGCTTAGCTAAATTGCATCACACAGCTAAAGAAGGCATTGCTAGGCGCAACGCGACGATGCCAGAGAGAGGATTGTTGTATCGGCACTACAGAGACTGAAAGGGTAGGACTCTAGATCAGTTAGTCGTACCTACTAAGTACAGGGAAGAACTTTTGAGTCTCTGTCATGGAAATGGGTGGTCTGGCCACCTAGGCATAAACAAATCAAAGGAAAGATTGCTTATGGAATACTACTGGCCTGGCTGTTCCAAAGATGCAGAAAACTTTGTAAGATCACGCGATGCCTGCCAGCGCTCGGGTAAACCAGGAGAAACATGGAAAGCTCCACTACAGGTAGTGTGCCCTTAATAACGGAACCTTTCAGATGATTTGTGATAGACACGGTTGGGCCTCTACCAAAGACAAAGTCGGGTTACAGGTACTTGTTTACCATGCTGTGTCCGGCTACAAAGTTTCCAGAAGCAATCCCTCTGAAAGAGCTCAGCTCCACCGAAGTAGTAGACGTGCTTTTGACATTATTCGCACGAGTTGGGTTTGCAGCTGAAAATCAGGCCGATCAAGGGTCAGTATTCACCAGCGCACTGACTTCCACATTCTTGGAAAATTGCGGGGTAAAGTTGATGCACAGTTCCATCTATCACACTCAATCAAATAGTGTAGAGAGGTGGCATTCAGTGCTTAAGTGAGTTTTGTGGGCACTCTGTTACAAACACAAGGACTGGGAGAATTGTCTTCCGGCCACTTTGTTTGCTTTGCGAACGGTTCCTCATGAGGCTACAGGGTTCTCGCCTGCAGAACTAGTGTATGGGAGGACACTGCGTTCTCCGCTGAGAATGTTAAGAGAGATGTGGGAGGAAAGAGGAGAGAGTTCAACAGTGGTAGAATACGTGCCAAATCTACTGGAACGGCTAAGTGCAACCCAAGAACTAGTCGAAAAGAACATGGGAGTAGCTCAAAAGAACGCCAAATTCTATTACAACAAGAATGCAAGGCCTCGTACGTTTAACGCCGGAGACCAAGTAATGATCCTCAAACCTTCAAGAAAGAACAAGCTTGACGTTCACTAGGACGGGCCCGTTAAAGTGTTGCACAAACTTTCAGACACTAACTATGCTCTGAAAATGCCCGGTCGCAGGAAGGTGAGGATATACCACTTCAATTTGATGAAGCCATACATAGAGTGCAGCGGAGTCGTTAACTTTACCATCAAGGAGCAGGATGACACTAGTACCGAGTTTAATGAGTATAAGGCGACCTCCAACTCTGAAATCAGCCTGGAAGAAGTGGTAAAACATTCGGCAAGCTCGCACGCTCTTAGACGCGAGCAGCTAGATGAGCTAAAAGGAGTATTAGGGGAATATCTCGACAGATTCAGGCCGAACTAATAACGTATGAAATAGAGCTGACATCAACCGAACCCTTAAGATCAAAGCCTTACATGGTGTCTCCACGACAGAGAGAAATTATGGAGGCAGAGATACAGCACATGCTAGAGTTGGGAGTTATTGAGCCTGCTGAGTGACTACACGTCGCCGCTAATACTTGTAGAAACCCCTAATAAGGACCCTCGTCCGTGTGTTGACTACAGGAAACTGTTAAAGGCTAGTAGCGCAGCTCAGGACGAGCAAAAAAGGAAAGAGGTAGGGGTAATCAAAGGGAGCGGAAAACAGGGTGAGCGCTATGCAAGAGAGGGGCCCGTTGAACTAGAAATGAAGGTCAAAAGCGTGGCAGTTTGGGCGAGTTGGTATGTCATAACTGTTAAAGGCTATAGTAGCGCAGCTCAGGACGAGCAAAAAAGGAAAGAGGTAGGGGTAATCAAAGGGAGCGGAAAACAGGGTGAGCGCTATGCAAGAGAGGGGCCCGTTGAACTAGAAATGAAGGTCAAAAGCGTGGCAGTTTGGGCGAGTTGGTATGTCATAACTGTTAAAGGCTATAGTAGCGCAGCTCAGGACGAGCAAAAAAGGAAAGAGGTAGGGGTAATCAAAGGGAGCGGAAAACAGGGTGAGCGCTATGCAAGAGAGGGGCCCGTTGAACTAGAAATGAAGGTCAAAAGCGTGGCAGTTTGGGCGAGTTGGTATGTCATAACTGTTAAAGGCTATAGTAGCGCAGCTCAGGACGAGCAAAAAAGGAAAGAGGTAGGGGTAATCAAAGGGAGCGGAAAACAGGGTGAGCGCTATGCAAGAGAGGGGCCCGTTGAACTAGAAATGAAGGTCAAAAGCGTGGCAGTTTGGGCGAGTTGGTATGTCATAACTGTTAAAGGCTATAGTAGCGCAGCTCAGGACGAGCAAAAAAGGAAAGAGGTAGGGGTAATCAAAGGGAGCGGAAAACAGGGTGAGCGCTAAATGGAAACTAAATGCCATCACTAGGGATCAGCTGTACCCGATACCCAACATTGAGGAACGAATCGAAAGAGTTGGCGCTGCTAAATAGATTTCAACTATAGATCTCGTGTGGGAATACTGGCAAGTTCCCCTTTCAGAAAGTGCCAGCTGCTATGCAGCATTTACCTCACCTGTAGGCACTTAATTTGCCCTCTCGCCCTCAGCTTCGGGCTGAAGAACGCGCCGTTTAGCTTCTCTAAGTCATAAAAGGCTTGCAGGAATTCACCTTGCCATATCTTGATGATGTAGCAGTTTTCTCGGACAGCTGGAAAGAGCACGCATCGCACCTCAAACAGGTGTTCTCCCGGTTGAGGGAAGCCGACTTAACGATGAAGGCGGAAAAGTGTAGGTTTGGCTGTTCACAGGTTACTACTCTGGGCCATGTTGTCCGTCAGGGCACAACATGGCCGGTCGAGCTGAAAATAGCTACAATTGGAGATTTTTCTCAGCCGCGCAGGAAAACAGACATTCGTTCCTTTTTGGGACTTGTGAGGTGCTATCAACGGTACATTCCAAATTACTCACAAATGGCAAGTCATTTAACCGACGCCCTCCGAAAGGGAGCACCGAATAGCATGCACTTAGATAAGGACAAAGAGAACGCTTATCGAAGTTTGAAAACGCTATTGGTTTCTCGTCCTGTGCTTCACGTGCCACACTACACAAAGGAATTCATAGTTCAGTGCAACGCAAGCGACAGGGGTATGGCCGTGGTACTTAGGTCGGTGACGATGAGGAGGAACATCCTATCCTCTATGCCAGCCGTAAGCTAACTGTAAGAGAGGAAGCCTACAGCACTTCGGAAAAGGTATGTTCTTGTTTAGTTTGGGCAGCCCAGAAGTTGTCGTGCTACTTGTACGGAGCGAGGTTCATCTTCGAGACCGACCACTGCCCTCTGACGTGGCTCAATCAAATGTCACACAAAAATGGCCACTTGCTCCGATAGAGCCTCGCTCTCCAAGAGTACAACTTCTCCATTAGATATAAGGGAAAGTTGCATAGCAATGCGGATAGTTTGAGCAGGCTAACTTGAATTATGCGTTTAGGGATCCCACCTAAATTTTGGGGTTATTGATAATTTTGTTAAGCCAAGATCCCCTCTCATTTAGCAGGACTCCCTTCATGATTGCCCAATTTGTCAGCACGAAATTTCTTCCAAATTGTAGTAACAAAATGCAGCATTTTTTTTTGAAGCCTATACGCCTCGTGCACCGCCTATAGAGGCGCCACTGAAAGCCACCTAGCGGACGCCTCCAACAGTACACGCGGGAGCAGTAGCAGACGACAACCCTTTGCAGCAAGGATGGCTGAAGTTCGCGGCTGCGATTTCTCCTTTGTTCGGGTGTCAGGCTGCTTCTGCGGTGACAGCTGTAGGGACGATGCTGATGACCTCTGTGCGAGCGGGTATGAACACGATGTTACCGGTGTTTGGGACAACATGGTCCACATACGTGCAAGGTGTTTCCCGCAGACAAACGCCATGAACCTCATTTACATGACGTGGAGCTCATGTTCACTAGCCGATAAATTTTGTTCAGTGATGCGATCTCTCGATGTTTTTTTTTTTATTCTATCCTTGCCGCAATGCTCCTTCTGTACCTGAATAATAAGTACCCGTCGTTAGAGCAGACTTATATCAAACAAATCCGCACGGTGCAATCTCTGCATATGCCGTTGTGATTTTTCTGCCGATGAATACATGTGACATCGCCGAATAAGTGCAGCCGAAGTCGCCCCAAGAAGAGTAATTGCCAATTTATTGATGGAAACGCGTACACTAGCCAACGAAGTCACTTAACACACGAGTTAATAAAAGCGCGTATTAGTGCTGTACCGCCGATGCAATTCTGCTGCATACGCCGATGAACTACCGTTCCCGCTGCAGTTTGTGCAATCTTAAATTCCCCAAGGAAGCTGCTTGGAAACGTACAAAGCTAAAGACTGACTAACTTTTCAGTACTTTCTTATATTACTAGAGACAGGTGCCACATGATATATTTAAAGGCAGAGCAGCGCCAGTCAAATTAGATGAGCGCAGGCGCAAGGCCCGGTTTAGTCGTCTGCAGCGTAAGTATAAGAAAGAATTCAGTTGAGTACAAAACTCACATGCAAGAAGAGACTACGTTGTGAAACAAACAAATCACTAGGCGTGTTAAGTTTGCTCAGGCAGCATCGAGATGTGATGACTTCCCAAACGGGACGCGAAATTTCAGCGAGAAATGGAACAAAAATACCATATGCAGCAGCTATTAGTAATTCTCGCCCTGAACTACCTATTTTCTAAACACATTTCCAAAAACGCAAACAATATCTAAGATGCCCTCGGGCGAAAAGAATAAAGCTGTTAAAGAAGCACTTCCTTGGTATCATTCCGATAAGACCCAGCGTGATTTATATATACTCTACAAACAAGGCAGGGTGAAAACTTCGCAGCTCAAAAGAATCGACAAGAGTTATGCATGGAGCAACTAGCAACAGTTAAACATGCGCAAAGCCACGCATAAAATAGATGTAAAAACATGAAGTGCGCGACAGCTGGTGCGAGGATTTACCGCGCTACGTGAAACCAACAATTTCAGTTCTTGCAAACTTCAGTAGCTTTAACATACAACGCAATGCGCTCGTGCAGTCGTGCTGCCTAGCTAGCGCAACGCAGTAAAGAAGCGGAAAACAATATAAGCGGCAAACAGCATTCCGAACTTTAGCGAAATGCCTCGAAACCTCATGCTGCACTGCAGACGAACTTCGTTGCTCACGCGTCTAACTATGATCGAGGGGCAAAAAGCACCGACGAGACAAAGGAAAGGATGAGAACAAGAAATTTCCCTTCGAAGCGACGATCCATTTTTCCTACCGTTGCTCCCGCTGATGAGGCTTTGCCGGGAATGATTAGAACCGTATCCCCGGCCCGTTTTCACCGGTATTTGAGCCCCCCACCCTGCAACAATTCTTCTTCGACATTCCCTGAAGCTTTGGCCACCCCACACGTGCGAATGGTGTTGCCTGTCTTACTCTGAAAACGTGAATAGGACAGAGAAGCACGATCAACGACACAACAAACTACGGTGCGCGCCAGGCTCCTCTCCCGCGTGTTTTGCGCAAGGCCGCCACCAGTAGCGCGTCCGTCGGCGTGCACGGCGCCTAAGGGTCTAAAGTGAGATCCAAGATATGTCATCTCAGCGCAGAGCTGTCTTGTGGGGTTCGTTTTGCAGTTGCCTGTCCTTGTTGGATGTTTTGGGGCAGTGTCATCATTTCACAGCTGGTCGCTGCAAGCCATCCCCCCCCTTGCCACCAGCCATTCTGTTCCTGCCCAGCGGTTATCAGCACTGGCCAATCGAGATTTTCCGGGCCATGGAGGAGCTGTTACGAATTGCCTGCAAAGGCACCGACCTACAAAATATTCCCAGCCAGCCGCAGCGGCGGGGGTGGCGATATTCGGAGAACCAGACCTTGGAACGCGCCCGGCCCGCAGAGTTGACTCATTCTGGGAAAACAACAATACGCCGCGTCCCCAAGCGAGCGCCGCCGCTGACTAAACACGGTTGGTGGACCAAGTATCGTTCGTGGATTCGCCGTCGCCGCCACTGGTTGTTAGAAGTGGTGAAAATCCGGGGAGCTCCTGGAAGATATTTTCCGCTGCCGTCTCACGCAGCTTAGAAGTCATGGACAGACGTGTCTGCAGTGTCAGCATTGACTGCAGTGTCAACACTGGGATGAAGAGGCGCCTGCTCGGGGAAAAGCACCTTGTCTCCGAGAACCCACTCACCTCGGCATGGTCAGTGATACCTGTGCGGAAGTGTGTGTAACCCTCCCCCTTAAAGGCAGGTCGGCTACTATGACTTTGAACGCTCCGAGTTTGTAGCAAGTTGAAGGGCCGTTTTTCTTTCACCTAGGGATCTAGGGAGGACAGTGTTTATAAGCAGCCATTGTGCGCTGCTGAGGGTGCATTCCTCTTGCAGTCATGTTAGACTGATGAACTGTAACATTCTCATGTAATTACTGTAAATAAACCCATATTCCTCGTTCTCGATGAGAACAAGTCTCTTCCTTCAACATCCTGAGCGTGGACAAGTTGGACGACGGCATGGGCCAGCTACCATCTATTTCCTGCCAGACTCCAAACGTCGTCTCCAAGCATGCGTCAGTCTTGTGCTGCAATGATTCACGCAATGCTTCACATTACAGTTACGTCTGACAAATCATTTAGCGACTTCGGATTGTACGTTTTCCCCGGTAAGTAAATTTTTCTCTGATTATTTCTCGAAACGTACGAACGAGGTTCCATAAAATTTGGAGGACGTTTAAGCTTCACTTTTAAAAGTGGAACGACATAGCATTCAAAGATCCCCGACTGCTTCTCACGCTTCCCGGCAACTGGGGCGTATGTAATGTTTAGCGGGAACGCTGGCCGCGAACGCTATGCACGAAGGCGGACTTTGTGGTAGAAACGCGGCCTCTTGCGTGGGCTGCAATCATGACCTACTGAACTCAAGACCTGCACAGATCTCCCAGCATGCCTAGTCTAGTTCGCCCCTTTTGCCGCTAGGGACAGAGCGTACGAGCAGAGTGACGCTAGTTATAACCTGTTCGCTGTAGTCTGCTTCTGCGAACTGTTCAACACTAGTGCTACCATTTCGGCAGGCGCAAAACGCTTGTATTGGTGGTAAATGTATAAATTTGCAAATATAAAAAGAAAAATTTTTGCCAATGCTTTGCGTTTGAATAGTGAAATTAGAGGAGGGGAAGGAGGAGCGGTGCAAGAAAGGTATACGAGCATAGGTGGCAGCTGCAATGCTAGCCGGCATAATTTCCCTTGCTATAGTCTCCGTAATAGAAAGCGTTTTAAAAGATTCATAGGATAATCTAGCTTTTCTTTAGTTGATCAGATAGCATAATGTCATGACGTATTAGGATTTACTGCTGTGTGCCGTAGTGAAAGGCAGATGATCTTGTAAACGTATTTGCAAGTAAGACCTGCGCCCGATATGTGCAATAGGTTGATCGAAAGTTCCAAGGAAAGGCGAGCATAGCCTGTTTTTAATGTTGTTGGATGTCTAGCTCAGTAGAAAGCTTGCAAAAGATTCATCCCACTGCTTTAAAACCTGCTACACTGCAGGCCTTGTGTCACGGAACTCTTTTACAACTGCAAAGCTAGCTTTTCTGCGTGGTACGGAGGCAGCATAACGGTGGTGCGAAAGATACGTACGCAGTGGAGCTATATGCGCTATTCTCTTTCTGAACTCACGACGCATTCACAGATAACTTTTGAAAGGTAAAATGAGTGTAATAGTTATGTCGCCGACCGCTACGGTGGTTTCCACTTTCAGAAGAGCGCAGAAGCGAACTTTACCACGTACACAATGAAACTATTGTGTACTTTACGAACTCTATAAACAATGTAACTTATGATAATCTGCAAGATCCATGCTGTTTGCTACTGCCTGAAAAAGGCTATAGGAGCGGCTATTTAACGCTATTTTAGAGAGCAGCGGACTGCATGCACCAACATTTTCCAGACTCAGGCAGTCAAATTTTGGAGCCAAGGGACCTATCAAAGCCTTGTGAGGTCACTGTCACTGTTTTCACAATAATCAACTAGGCAAGCAGTTTGTCATAACGCAGCAGTTGCCATACTAATTACAAGACCACACCAGTGAACCGCAGAGTAGCAGACGAACAGGTTATAGAAGCGACCCCAACGGCCAACAGTTTAACAAGAGTGGAAGCAAGTGGCTCCCATAGAAGCCAGATATCTGTGCAGGTCTGGAGTTCCAGTAGGTCGTGGCGGCGATACAACGGAGGCGAGCGCCAGCTGGAGGTATTGCAATGAACCAGGCGCGCCGTTCCGTGGCCCCCGAAACACCCGCACGGTGGCGCGCATAAATGGCGGACGCCGCAGTTGGTCTGTGAATGGTAGAAATGCTGGAAAAGGGGTTTCTTGGAGTTTTCACGTAACAGAATTACGTTTTCTCATATAGTCAAATTACAATCCTAGAGCTATCATGTCCGTAGGTTGCGTGTAAGTGATAGTTTATGATTTTGCCGTGTATTCTAGCTTGAGAAATTCAATTAGTTCAGTAAATTCCTAGCGCCACATGGAGGGCCTGGGTATGGGTGGTTGGAAAATCTTTTTGCCAATATGATGCCGTACGCCGACGTGGGATGCCAACGCCAGATTTTCTGCGACACGGGTTCCTTAAGGGGAGACGCGGGTCGAAAAACGGCGATTTTCAATAAAAAAGTCGGTTTCATGTTTTCGACTGTTTCAGTAAGATTGATCCCTCCTCTTTCACATATAAAGAAATCAGAGCCGTAACTGATCGGGAAATTATAAATAAACTCGGTGAAAGCACTCGAGGTGCCAAGAAAACGTGCAAATCTGGCCCATTTTCCAGCGCGTGATGCGTCAAATCGCGGCGTCGCAAGCCATTGGGCTTGTGCAAGGCAGTAGGCCTACGCTTTTTCTCTTCGAGGTCGGCTTTGTTGCATCAGAATCTCCCCAGGAAGTAATAATAACAATAACATTTCTCCGTCAAAACCTAACGCTCTCACTGGATTTCTAAATCACATGGTGCAATTCCGGCCACGCCATTGGCTGCTAGCGCGCGGCGCAGCCACAGCTTGTCTGCTCTTCCTGCGATGCGCAGCTCTCGCGGCGTGTTTCCAGACTTTCACGCATTTTTCCGCTCCTTGTTTCGATGGATCCCGTGTAGAAACACAATGTTCGATCTCGAAAGTATAGGTTGAAGCACAAGTTCAAGGGAACTCGCCACAAAGTCAAGCGGCATGCAATGGAGACGTCCGCGGAAGCTAAGTTTAACGTCGGTGATGGCGACGCTTCCGACGGTTCAGAGCCGGCCGGCCGCTCAAGATTCGTTGACAGCGCAGACGAATTCATCAGCGCATCGGATAAAAAGTTGCGAATCTTCGACAATCAAGATAGGAGCGGCGAGGAGACGGCAAGCACCTTTATCTGCGAGATCAGCATCGCGAACACACTGGTGAGCTACGTGGCATGTCCGGCGTGCGGACGACGCGACCGTTTCATCCACGAGTTGGCCAAAAAACGGAAAGGACTCGCGTCATTTTTGGAGTTGTGTTGCAACAATGCAGCGTGTACTACGTCTGTTATTTCGTCAACGTATTCGTCACGGCGTGAATCTCCGGCAGACGACGCTAACTGTGTAGCGCACAATTCGGCCAGCCCAAGAGAGAGTTTCACCGTGAATATCAAGGCAGTGGTTGCAGAGCGCGCAAATGGAACTGGACACAATCAACTCGTCCGATTTTGTGCAGATCTTGGTTTGCCAAAACCGATGCACCATAGATCGTTCACCGCCATAACAAAGAAAGTGCACCTCGCTGCTACAAAAGCAGTGGCTGATAACTTGGAGTTGGCTCGGCCTATGCTTTTTCTCTCCGAGGTTGGCTTTGTTGCATCAGAATCTCCCCGGGAAGTAATAATAACAATAACATTTCTCCGCCAAAACCAAACGCTTTCACTGGATTTCTAAATCACGTGGTGCGATTCCGGCCACGCCATTGGCTGCTGGCGCGCGGCGCAGCCACAGCTTGTCTGCTCTTCCTGCGACGCGCAGCTCTCGCGGCGTGTTCCCAGGCTTTCACGCATTTTTCTGCTCCTTGTTTCGATGGATCCCGTGTAGAAACACAATGTTCGATCTCGAAAGTATTGGTCGAAGCACAAGTTCAAGGGAACTCGCCGTAAAGTCAAGCGGCGAGTCAAGTGGGTCAGCATGGTGCCCACAAAGACTCTGAGGGAACAACACATGGCGCAGGTGAATTCTAAAGTTGTGCGCTGGATCTAGATACCCTGGTCTGCATTATGTGCAATTTTTATATAGATGTAAGTGCTACAACACAAATAAAGAACTGTTATAACTTTCAATTGTGTTTTTCTCAGCTTCATATTTCTGGCCAAACATGGCTTTTGTGCACAACATTTGATGTACTCATTGTGGTCCAATCAAGACCAAATTTGGTGCACATAATCTTTAAAATGTGTAGAATGCACTTATCTAGGTTTTAATACAATCAGTTTATTTTTAAGAATGGAAATGTTCAATACACTTGGGTACCAGCCACTGAAAACGAAGCACCAGATTTGAAATTCTCTCAAAATGTTGCCTCTCAAGGAAGTTGCATTATCTTGGTCATTAGCACTCAGTGGAGTGTTAGGGACAAGAAAAGCCATTTTGCACTGCTATATCATGCCAACTGCTAGGTCCAGTAGTTGCACAAACATTCACTGTTTTTCACTTATGCATGGCACTTAGGACATGAAAGCATCAAGCTATCCTAAAACTAAAAACAGATTTCGAGTGAGGATATCAAGTTATATAAGTGGTACAATTTTCATTTGCCTAGCATTAATATAAAAAAAAGGTTTCTGAGGAGCATCTCCCCTTAACACTATCGCGTTAATACATAAGTCATGCCACTGTACTATAAGATGCACCATTGAAAATTATGACAAAAAAAAAAGCTGTGGCTTATAGCTGAAAAATACAGCACTATGCCCTTTTAGGTACTAATTCCTGTAACGGTTAAAGTTGTAGCAGCTAAACTTGAAGAAATTTAAATCCCATGCATTCACAGCAAGAATTACACCCAGCCATAACCACCTATACCCTGAAATTATCACTTTATCTGTCTGCAAACATTCATCAAGACAAGCAAAACACCAACCAAACACAAGGGGCCCAGTTTTCCAGTACATTATTTTTATTCTTAATCACAGAGTACAAAACTCTCAATCCACACAAAGAAAGATGACAAGGTTTAGCTTTAAACACAAGATGCTGAGTTTTCTAGGAGCGGCGGTTAGTCGGCATCGCCTGCAAGAAAACATAGAAACATTGTGGCTACCATAATCACTGCAAACACTTCATCCCAACTGCTCCCAACATCCCCTCCTCACTCTCACAACATGTACAACAAATCACTTGAGCTAAAATCAAATGTGAAAAATAAAAACTTAAAGATGAAAAAGCAGCACATCCATTTACATTCAAGGCAAGAAAGTACGTTATGCACATGTCCATGACTTTCCTCATTAACACCCTGATAACATGAGATTCCAATGATACATCCTGCTCAAGTCGTGCCTTTAGAAAAAAAATATGCTGGAGTGAATTGGACCACAAGGTCACGAAACCATATAACTCTTATGCATCTTTTTTCTTTCACTGCCAGTACAGGTACGTTCTACTACAAGCTACCTATCTTTTCTCCTCTGAAGAAGAGCACATGATCATTTCTTCATTTAGCTTTGTACAATTTTTACACTGCCACAGAGCAGGCTCATTTCATCACAATATTTCACTACAGTAGCAGATGGTGTACTTGACAAAAACACAAAAGTAATTTTCACAAGCAGATAAGTAGGTAAGTTGTTTCCCAGATCTTTGCTGGTAAGTGGCTAATCTACAGTCTATGCTGCTGGCAATTTGAAAAGGTCAGAGGGTTTTCTTTCATTTCTTGAATGATGCTTCCAAAACAATAGGAGTACCGAATGGGCAATTACCAGTGCATTATGTAGCAGTATGCAACTCCACTCGCACTGATCAGAGAACCGACAGAAGGGGCACAGTTGTGCGCAAAATAAATTTTCAGGCCCAAAGTGATTAACTTGATGGCATACAGAAAGCCTTCTACCTCACCAGTTAAGCTAATACTGGCCTATCTGTTTATGAGATGTATGCATGTGTCCAGCGTGCATCAGCAGCCCATCATAGAAAGCTACACCCAAGAGTGCTTTTCACAGGTGCAAGGAGGCTCAAGAGATGGCAGACATGGCACATACCAATGATGCTGCATTTTCTCAATCACACTGAATGTGGACAGCAGCTTTGTAAAAAGCAAAACGAAAACTCAAACATTCCTCCGAACACTAGCCAGTTCAACCAAAGCCAAGTGGCAAGAGCGATGCCCTGGTTTTAAAAACCAGAACCAGAAAGATGCGTGCACACAGCAGGTTAACCGCACAGATCATTTGTGGCTGTGTGTTATGTGCAGTGCTTCACGCACCAGTTTCCATCTCATTGTAGGCAGTTCTTTTGTTTTTGATTTTGTTTTCTAAACAATCCACCACTTGAGGGCAGCTGCTGCTTTTTCAGGCGTGAGGCCTAAATGAAATGGTACATGACAAATGCACACTTGCGCCGAGGAGTGCCGCAAAGAAACGTGATGTGGTGGAAGGAAAGATTGGTTTGATTTGTTCAATGTGTAATGCAAGTCCATGTGACGCCCTTAATTATCACACACATCGCTGACATACCACAGCAAGCAGTGGACTCCCTGACTCCGGCACTCAGAAATGCAGGAATTACAACAGCCTCTCAAGTCAGTAAATTATCTAGTGAAGCAACTGGAGCTGTGACGTCCAAGAGGAAAGCCTCACCTAGTTTTGTGTGCAAGGTTGCCACTTTACGACACTCACAATTCTTCAAATCAATCAGAGCACGGTGGCTCACTATATGCACTCCGTACCACAGACTGTAGCTCTCTGCCCTCAAAAGAAATCCGGAACATAGTCAAATGCACTTCTGGCATATTGACGTCTACTAAGCTGCAGCTTGCATGTTTGTGTCATAACTCTTTTCTTTCCCCTCAGCAAAATGCTTTATCGTGTCTAGTTATTTCTGAGATCGACGGACTTAAACTTGAAATCACTTAACCTAATGGCACGCGGTAGTTTATTGGCACCGTTCAACGAACCTAGAACAAAGACACATCTTTCTGACACTTCAAGAAGCCTGCTAAGGCCATGGCTGGCACATTTGTCTGACGATTTCCACCCTCAAAGCGCCTGTTCAAGGGTTTTCCTTACGCATCACTGCCTAGCATGCATACAGGCTGACTTTTTCCCTCTTCCAATCTCACAATTCCTGTACACGCACAATGCTCACACCACACGCACAATGCTCACACCACACGCAAGGCTACCTATTAATGCAGCAGTATAGAATGCCAGCTCCCCCCACAAGCACCGCCAGACAGACACATGCACGCACGCACCTAAAGTAGGTGGACAAAGAGTATGAACAAGCGAAAGAAGCACAGAAGCCTAGAAGAGGGGAAAGTAGACAGACTAGTCCACCGAATGTAATAATGCCCCATGTAATGCACCACAGACTTTTTTGGCGCGAGTGGTAGCGGTGGAGAGAGGCCCGTGAAAGAAAGCCAGGAAAGAAATAAAAGGCAAGGTCGTTGCACAAAGTCCCACGGAAGCAGGGCGGAGAAGCAAGAAGGAAGAAGAAGTGGGGGACCCAGTGAGGAGGGCCAAGTGGTTGCAGCGACAGCTCAGCAAGCTCAGTGTCCCCCCCGTCGGGAGGAAGCAGACGAAGAAGGTCCCGACGGGCGGAAGGCAGGCAGGGAGTCCGAATGTGACAAGTCATCACCTTCGGAAGTTTTGCGCCCCTTCTCATACTCCTTCTCGTCACGAGGCTTGGCTCCACCAAAGATGCTCGAACGGTTCGACGTGTCGGCAACGTCGTTCACTGGAGCACGCACTGTGCGCGGCAGCAACTTCAGCCGTGGGCGATGAGACAGCTCTTCTGCATTGCAAAAGAGGAAGGGAAAGTTTTGAATGTCAGCTGTAAACAAACTACCAAACATACACAAAAGATAGCAACAAAGAGCGTGGGCACACTTTTCCTTGGTCTTCTTTTATATACGGAAAACCCCGCTAACAAAACTCTTTGCCTCTGAAAATGGGATGCACCTTGACAATGCGTAATCGCTCTTTGCAAGCCATATATAATTACAAACTTCCAAAGAATTACCAAAAGCAGTTAACACTGGTTCGTTTCCCATAATTTGTGGATTTGTGGCAACATTATCCTCAAGTAACACCTTCCTTCGTTTCCATTCCCTCCTTCCATCCCCAAATCATACACCTAATGTAAAGGGACACTAAGCTTACCTTCACTAATGGAAAATAGAGTAAAATCTCATAAACTCGTATTTCACAGGACCAAGAAAAATGGACGAATTAAGCGAATGTCGAATTATTGAGGCTATCAAGAAAACAATAAATACTGCTTGCTGCACTGATGTGCCTTTATTTACTGAACAATTTCACTACTTCTTTTATTTGGCACAAAATCAGTGCAGAAGCAGCAATTCTCGTCATCTCGTGACTGATTAGCGCTCGTCACGGGGCCTCGCAACTTCCTTTGCAGTGCCGCTCGTTTGGCCGTGGCGCCAGAGAGTCTTCGTCTGAGTAAACATGTTTTTCACTGCTGTGCACATCCCGATTATCTTTTCACCAGTGAACTTGCCAGTAACATATCGTCCGTACGTTGCGATGTTGCCGAGGGTTTAATGCCAGCGTGCAGGCTGGGTAGAATCGGTCTTCATCCTCGACAGTTTCGACTGTGCTTCTAACATTGGAGCAGATTGGGTGAGGGAACAAACGCGTGATAAGGGGGAGACATGGGTTGTAAAGACAATGTCACTTATTTCTTAACCAAATTAGATGAAACTGCACAGACTTGTTCAGTTTCTTGAGCTGATTTTAAATATGTAATTATATTTTAAATAGGTCAATTATTTCCTGAGATAATTAGTAATCACATTCTATTGTTTGCTGAAACAATAAAATATATATATTTTTAACATAACATTGTTATTAACACATGGATAGATACTAGAATGCATAAGGAATACAGCACTGCAAGCAGATTTAAAATTGAGCAACTACTCAATTTACAGTACAATGAAGTTCATTGTATATGCATAACGAAAAACAAGAAATTTTTAAACTAAAGAAAATTTTTTTCGAGCTGTGAATGAAAAATCTGCTCTCAGCGCTGCTTTATCTGCACATTTAGCTTCATGCTGCAAAAAAAAAAAAAATTGTAGCCCTAGCTGTCCTAGGTCCAAAGATATCAAAGCAGCAAACAAAGAAAGTGGCCAAAATCTGTGTTCTGAGAAAACGAGAAAAAATGGTTGATACATTATTTAGCTCTATACAGTTAAAAATATCATGGTATGTACACTCCTAATGGGCTAATATGCACCAGGCATGTAGTCAGATTGACTGTTTGCGCCCGTGTGCCTTTTCTTCAAGGTGCGATCATCACTCAATCATCAGTTTCTCGGCAGCAAGAGTAGCAGCAGGTGCAAGTTTCTTCTTTACGTACGTCTGCCACGTTTTGGTATGGAGGCCGCGACGCGCAATGTTCATCGTCACAAACACGTCGTTCAATGCAGTTTACCTTTTGTCAGTAGCCTGCATTGCACATGCGGCGAGCAGGTTTACGGTAAACAGGTTGATCTTTTGATCTCCATCAATGCACAGCAAACTCCTGTTTGACGATACGGAAACAGCAGTTCGTACACACGAGCTGAAGCTTGACAGCAAGACAGTATTCCCGCTCACCTCTCATGATTTGCGCATCTCCCTTACAAATCTTGCACTGTAAATGCGATATCAATGCGTTCACCCCCTCCAAGTGCACAATGGTGAAGGCCATTTCGTCAGGGAAGGGGGGGGGGGGGAACTACGGCGTCGCCGCGTTTAGCGATAAGATTTCGCTTCCGCTCTGTCGCCGCAACAGATGACATTTCCTGAAGTTTCTCTTCTGCTTCCTTCTTCTCATCCTCTAACTGTTGTGGCAGCAAAATCTGCGTGTCAAGCCACACACAGCCGCTCTCTGCGATGCTGTCGGCAGCTGACAAGCTCGTAGGTCTAACATCCGTTAGGCCTACCGTGGTGGCAGCGGCGACCGCTTCGGCGTCTGCACTGCCGATCACAGCGAAGTCGTCATTCTCGTTGTCCCGAGTCGCTGTGGGACGCTTCTTGAAGTTCTCCGATAGCGATCGCCTCACTCGCTTCCCAAATTGATTCTTGATGCTAAACTTTTTGATCGGCCGAACTATAGCTGCAGTCAGTCGACAACACCAAGACAAAATGGCACGCGCTTGTGCGCGTCTCGACAGCGCGAAGCAGACGACGGGAAGGCCGCTAGGCCAATCGGATGCCTAGACTTTGTCACATGCGCCGAGCAGCCAATAAAATCGCACGTTGGTACGTCTCGATGACGCATTTTTTCTAGAAAGCCAAAGAGCAAGGACAGCCAGCGACAGTAGGAAACTGAAGGTGAAGGGCAGCTTATTCATAGGAGACCAAGACGGCCATGATAACCTGTGTGCGACGGCAACCGTTCGACACGGAAACAGTGCCATTTTTGCTTAAATTTGCGCTCAGATTCACCTCACAGGCGTGTTACAAATTGAATTTGCGGCGAAAATAATGATAAGTGAAGCTAGAAACTTCGCAAATTAGTGCAAAAATGGTTCTAGATTCCGAAAATGTCAGCTTCAAAAAGTTCGTGCCCGAGAACATCATGGGGTTTTTACGTGTTAAAACCACTTTCTGATTATGAGGCACGCCGTAGTGGGGGACTCCGGAAATTTCGACCACCAGGGGTTCTTTAACGTGCACCTAAATCTAAGTGCCGCGGGTGTTTTCGCATTTCGCCCCCAATGAAATGCGGCCGCCGAGGCCGGGATTCGATCCCACGACCACATGCTTAGCAGCCTAACAATATAGGCACTAAGCAACCACGGCGGGTGCCCCTTAAGGGAGCAATCCTACCTGTTCAGTATGAGGCCAACAAGAAGGCCTGGATAACATAGCAGTTATTCCAAGTGCACTTTCGCAAGTTGGACAGAAGGTTCGAATAGCAGAACTGAAAAGTTCTGCCGCTTGTGGACAACTGTGCTGCACATGGCCACATCAAAGACCTAAAGGCTACACAGGTGAAATTTCTGCCGCCGTACACCACATCAGTCCTGCAGCTGATGGACCAAGGCATGATGCGCAACCTGTAGCTTCTGTACAGGTCACGTGTGCTCAGCTGCATGGTGCTGTGCTCAGTCAGCAACACAAGTTACACCGTTGATCTTAGGTCTGCTGTTGGCATGCTTGAAGACTCACGGAAGACGGTTGTACAAGAGACACCGTGCAACTGCTTTTGCCATGCTGGCTTCACAATTAGCACCGAGACAACTGACTCGCCTAGAGAGAATGATAGCGTGTGATCAATCTCCTTCCATGGACTTTGTGTTCCAATGACCTGCATGCCGCTGGCATTTCGATTCCAACTGAGATAACTTCTGAAGGATTCGCCAACAGCGACAGAGATCTTGAACTCTGTACGTAGTTAAATAATGATGAAATTGTCTGTCATGTGACAGCGGATTCGGACAACTCTGACTCCAAGAATGAAGAGCCAGCGCCTGCACAGCCTACAAGCTCAGACTTGACGCAAGCACTTATGATGCTGTCATCAGCATACAGCAATGATATGACCCTGGCTGAAATTGAAGCAAAGCTAATCGCGTGCAAACGAAACACCATGCAAAAGAGGACGAACAATTTTTTTGGGCTGCTAACGCAATAACCGTTGCCCCAGATCAATACAGCACTGGCAACATTGACGGCACCCACTGTTGGATTTTTATTTACTTTTATAGACAGCTCTTTTCAGAACCACCTCAATGATGCATTGGCAGAGTTGCGCAAGTCCGATATTCCGTCCCTGACCCTCTCCATCCGAAAAATACCTATAAAATGGTGCATTTTCTGCATGCAATCGATTTTTCGGACGTTTTCACAGTCCCCTGAGAGTCCAAAAAATCGGACGTTGACTGTAATAACGACATCTTTGTTCACTGCTAGAACAAGGCTTTCGTAAGTGGAAAAATATGACAAAAGTAGCGCCACCTATTTTGGATTATGGTACCTCTCCTGCGATGTCAGCACTAGCCGATTCACAGAAAGTGGCAGTGGGGGAGGTCACATGAAGATTACTTCAATTCATTAAATTTGGCACAGGTAATTCAAATGGAGGAGCAGCAGCGGGACCTCTGGTGGGAACTTTTATGTAACAAAGTCGTAGATTAGCACTTAGAAACTGATAACAGACTTCTTGATGTAATCTACTGATCTAATTAGGCTTACTATTTTCCTTTAGTGCCCTTTTTACAGAGCTATTGATGCCGACATGGCATGGCAACAGGGTGACCGAAGTGTGACAAAGACTGCTCACCTGCTGTGGGCTCCCGGAACTCCTCGCTGTCTGCAGGCCGCCTGTCACCACGAGATGGAGGTGGTCCCCCTCTGTTGAAACCGCCGGTGCCTCCTCCAGGTGGGCCCCTGTAAACCCAAGAACATTGGAACTCGTCAACACAAACAAGTTCTGACAGTGTGGGCATCTGTAAAACAGGAAAAGGCGCTGTATTTACTCGATTCTAACACCGACATTTTCCGAAACACACATCTGAAAACTTGCAGTGCATTACGAAACCACATTCACAGAGCTGGTAACAGCCTACCGTCAAACCCAGTCATCACCATTCTCGTTGAAGTACAGTAACAATGGCAAGTTCTCAAGTAAGTTGGCGGTAATGACACACCGATTTCATTACAAAAGCTTATACCTCAGTCACACGGGCACTTTCAAAGTCCTTTGAACCAAAGATCCTTTACTTTAAAGGAAGACATGCACTGTCACGTGGGTGCATAAAAGGAGGCCTAGCTGAAGGGAACTTTGAGTCAAGGGGGTTAGTTCACATCTTTCTGTTCAAATCTCAAGGCAATGCTCCTGAGCCTAGAGGGCGTCTGACAAAATAAAAATATTCTGTATATATACGGAAGTCAAATTTTTGCCTGTTAAAAACAAGTTTCGTTGCAATACAGAAGTTTCTAAGCAATAAGCACTGTTGTGACACCCGCAACCTCAATCATGAATGCGCCAGTACATCAGCATCGGTACGGCCTGTTGCCACCGGCAACATCGACGCAACATGGGTGCCATGTGCGATTTGCTTATCGGCTGCTACGCATCGAAATGTCCACGCTATTTCTCTAAGTCGTTAGCGTTTTTCGTTCCTCATCGTTTTTGCATTTTAGGATGCATTACGGTTTCTGTTAAAAGCTTCAGGAATAACCATCTGGAGACCGCATAGCACCGACACATATCCCATGAACAAGTGTTCCTTCGAAAGCTCTATGCTCCCCAACTTCAAAGGACCTTTGGTATGCCCGCATGACTGGGATATTAGTCAAAAGAGAACTTTATTTTGTGCTAATCTAACAGCAACAAAGCTGCGTCCCTTGTTTTTGGCTTTCCTGAGATGCATGCCTTGCAGGACGAATTGAAGCAGTGGTTAACTCTTCCCTTAACACAAGAAATCTGCACATCTTTGGTGACTTTGGTGACAACATTTTATTGCAAGACGTATTAGTCTCAACGTCTACAGTGACACATTAAATTTTATCCTGATAACTGGTGTTTTGAAGGAAGCAAAAAATAAACAATTGCTCTTAGAGTTTATGAGACTTATGTGAAAATTAAACAAGGCACCTCAGGAAGCATGAATAAAAGTAATAATTCGCTATTTTGGTATACATACTGAGAGTAAAAGAAATTTGAAATATACAAAACATGCATCCTACTTCTGTAAGTTAGATGACGTACAAAAAATATTACGGAGATTTGTTGGCAGGAATATTGGTCATAGTGATGCCCATGCAATGTGGAAAAGCCATGGCTTCGCAAATGTGAAAACGGGTAATCTCCTATGATGCAGAGAACATGTATTTTTACTAGCTATGTGTGAATACAGTGCAGTCCACTTATAACAATACCACATATAACGATTAACGATATATTGGTTGTAACGATTAGACAACTGACAGACAACTGCTCAGAACATGAATCGAGATAACCCCGCTGATGGAATGATTCCTTATCATAGTGGCTCAAACAAGTTATGTTTTTCTTATTAAACATGGATTTATATTTTTAATTCATCACAAAAAGTAGCGAAATATGACCTTTGGAGCCCCATGTGGCGAAAACATGCAGCTGCATAAGAGGTCCACCACATGACCTTCTGCTAGTATATGTGGTTCCTGGTATTTTTATTAGTATTTGAATGCAGTACACATTTTATCATAAGTTTTTCCTGACTTACAATTTGCTGATAAGCCTTCGTTTGTAGTGGGCAGAAAAGTGGCGTTGCCTTCGCCTTCGTTTTCATGAGCTGGCTTGGCTCGTCTATCGACAGAACGACGGGGGCCAGCCAGTCATGACGTAGCCGTGTACTTGGGGAAAACGCGGTACAAATATAAGAAATGTCTGTACAACAGCGTGGACTTATTGCACCAGCTTTGTATTTTTAAAATTGGTTGAAAAGTCAAAATATAGGTGGTTAACCACAGTTCCATGCCTGTGAAAGCAGAACAATGGACGGCTTTCACAATTTACGAGGTGGATTAGCGACATCGTTCACATCTCAGCGTTGCTGGAGGAGGGATCCTTACTTTTTTTTAGAGGCTGCTCACATAAAAAAATTCTGTTTACTAAATTTGCGCACGCTTTTGGAAGTAACTGTTGCAGCTTCAAACACCACCGAGGATGATCTTTGCATTGCGCCATAACAAACCAGGTCTTTAAAAATCGACTGTCAGTCCCTTTAAGATAATCAACTTATGTGTTACGGCTTAGAGAAAGAAACATATACAGTCGCCGACCGTTTATTCGGACCTCACGGGGACTGCGGAAATGTCCGAATAAACAGGTGTCCGAAAAAGCAGATTAAGAAAAACAAATGAAATTCTTTATTTCCACGCACTTATTCGGGCTCGGCAGTAGGCTTGAACAAATCGTGAATGCGCTGTTGCGCGCTGTTCCGTTTACGTGCAATCAGATAAGCCTGAATCTCGGAGGGGGTCGTACGGTCACTATAGACCGTTTTTTCGTAGGCGCCGCCATATTGTGAACGCAGTGGCGCCGCCTATGAGCAGCGCCATACTGGCTTGGGTGAAAGCGGTCTTTTGCATGGCAGGTATACACTCGGCGGTAGGTTCTGGCGTTTGTTGTCGCGGTCGTGCGGTCTGCTTAGTATGACGTGCGCCTTCTACGTGGTAAACGGTTCTGTGAGACTTGCTGAAGTGGTTTAAGGCATCATGGCTGGAATTTCTGCTGGCGTTGAGGTGGACGGAACACGCAGCGCGATGTGTGCGCGCATATTTGAGCCTACAATCAGCCTCGGAGATCAATTGTGTATTTCTGAATGTTCCAATCACTAATGTGACCTTATTGCAGTATTATCCTCTATTTCTAAGCTGCGGTTTAGGAGCCATGAAACATACGCGACGATCCTAACAGCGTGGGTAGCGTTCTGCTACGATAGGGGCTATGCTGTTATACTTTGACAAGCGTTCAAACTGTTCGCTGCAGGTTACATTGCGTGACTACTAGGTTGGATGGATTAGGTTTGCACCCATGAATAAAAGTTTTGGCTAGTAATGGCAGCATACCTTGCAGTCTGAATTAAGCTTGTCCAGCAAAGCGACCGTTTACGAACTGCGCGAGCGTCCTAAGCAGTAGTAGGTGCTGGATTAGAGATATTTTTGTTCTTATAGCACATGGTCCAAGCATACGGCATCAGCGGTTATATATGTATAAACGTTGTGCGGCGTTAGCCCGTTTTCTCTTGCTTTTTAGAGAAAGAGGATAACCGAATTTTTTTTTCGGTTGTGTTCGTTCAGTTCTGTACGATGCACTCACACGTATAATGGAAATCTTGCTCTCAAAAATAGCCATCGCATTTTTTTTATGCGAACCCTCTCATATATTATGGCTGTATACAGGCCAAAAAGGCAATGCCAAAGCACACAGCTTATATATGTATCGTGCCGGCTCACCAACCGCAGTGATCGCTGTGTTGAGCAGCGCCATGGGCCTCATGCAGCAAGGCTAGCGTAGACATACGATAATTTCAAGCATACTAGACTTGAAATGCGTGAGAACGATGCCAGTGTATCAGAAATATTTGATAGCGCCTGCCGCTCAGATGTTTCGTGGTTGGCTTAGGTTGGCCGTGCACGAGCATGCGCTCTTATGTTTTATGTTTTACTCCCTACGCCAATCGATCAGACAGTGAGCTGATTTACCACTTAATGCTGGTAGTACAGAGACGCCGGTTTTCTTTGTTGAATTAAAATCGATATAAGCAAAATAGTAAACAACACATACACGCACCGCGACTGACAATGCGCGTACACCGCGGCTGATTATGCGCGTCACATTTTTGCGCCCCCAAGACATATTTCTGCCTACAGTAGTTACCGATGCACCGAAAGGCTTCCTTGACGACCTTATATGAACGAACATGGCGTAAATTTCACAAAGTACCATGTAAAACATCTCGAAATCGTTCCGCAGCACGTGACAGCAATACTTTCAAGCAGCGCCGCGCCGGATCGCCCAAGCCAGAGAGGAGGAAAGGCTCTCCGCGTGCCCTATCCTCCTCGCCCGATGAAACGGTCTATAGGCGGCTGAAAGCACAGTCACTGCTTGTACACGCTCCGCGTGCGACGGCAGCGTAGCACATGGTGCGTCATCTTCCTACTCGAGAGTCATCGTCCAGCGGTGCAGCAGAATGACGAACGATCTCGCCGTCGTCGAGTTCTACGCATATCAGTACAGCAGTGTCAGCACCTGTGAAACTGTCAAATGAGACGGCGTCCGGAATCGCACTGCAACCACTGCGCAGGTCTCAGCAGAACATTTTCCGCATCAGTAGGGAGCACATCGGAAGGCGACACATCTTAGGCCTCCCGGCACCCGCTTGCCGGCATTCCCCAGCGCAGTCTGCGCGGGCACTGTCGATGTCATCAGACACTTGACACAATGTTTTTGTATGCCGCGTTGGATCGCCGGAACCTCGACACACCACACAAAGCAAACACCACTGTGCCGACACCAGTCGCACAAATGAAAAACATGGCCTACTCGCAGCGTCGTGCGCGAAGAAACAAATCAGCTGCTGGATTGTCTTGACATGGCTTGCTAAGCTGAAACCGGAACTGCTGTAGAGCCACTCTATCGAACCGGGCAGAAACGATGATGATGAGCGGGGATTTGCAGTAGCACCATTTCGTGGGGCATCAAGGAGGCTCCGTTCAAAACAAAAATGGCTTTCATTAAGTCGAACCACGCACCGGTCAGAGTCGGTGCATGGTGCTCTCGATCGAGTTGGCTCAAGGAGTGTCCGAAAAATCAGATGAGAGGTTGCAAGGTGTCCGAACTTTCGGCAGTTGTTATACATTGTGGTCTATGGCGAGAATGGCGGTGGCGCGAAGCTGACCGAATAATCGAGCATGTCCGAATTTTTGGAGTCCGGAAAATCAGTCGGCAACTGTATAACAATACCTTATTCACCACACATCGGAAATAACAACCAAAATTTTGCCTTCTGGATGGCATTTCCCATGTAGAATAATGACATTTGCATGGTTAAGTAGTTCTTAAAAGGGGCATGACACCCAATTTTCGCACATAATCTGTATTGTGAGAGATAATGTTTGTGCATTCAAGAACATGTTAGCAAAATTTTAGCACATTTGAGCCAGCACGTTATTTGTCATTGAATTTTTTATATTACACTCGAACGGCATAACAGGGGGGCCAACACTGGCACACTCTCGAGCCATGACGTCCCAGGCTGCATGCCTGCCGAGCAAGCTTGTATCTTGTATACATGGAGAATCGGTGTGTCAGTTGTGCGCGCATGCAGGAAACTTCTGCTTTGTTCAGTTTACTATTTGAATTGTTCAACTTGTAGTGGCTGAAACGATGCTATCGCAGCGCCTATGTAGCTCTGTTGGGTGCTGAGCAAATGGAGCAAGGACTGCTCCATATCGTACTTCAGTTTCCCCAGGGAGCTGGTCAAACTTAAGGCTGGGAAGATTAAATGTGGGCAGGAAGGACTAGCAATTACCTGACGCTTTTGTTTTGTTCTCAGAACACTTCACGCCAGGCAGCTACAACGACGATTTGTGCCTGCTCTTCGAGTTTGGGATACCCGTGAGAAAAGATGAAGCTGCGGCAAGACACGATGCCGACTGTGTTCGCACACCAACTCATTCGACAGGCAGCGCCTTGGCCAAACGTTAGCCTTGCTATTTGTTTTAAGGATATCGGGTGCAATAAAGCAAGTTCGAGTGACAGTTTAGCCAAAGCATACATCGCTCCAAATCCTTAGGCCGCGGAGACGTGCATGGGCATTTGTTTACATATGACGCATGTAACTACAGCGGGAAACAGAAACTGGTGGGAACACGCGGCAGCTTAACAACATCGTAGTTTTGCGGAGTATGGATCCTAGAGAAATGCATGCCAGCAAACAATCTACGCGTGTAACAATTTGCATTATGCGAAGTAGCACCAGACTTTGCCTCCAGTGAACGGATGACTAAGCAGTGCTCAACGCATGAAATATCAAGAGTGTGGAAAGGCATCAGCAGCATTTAGTGCAACATCAATGTCAGCATTTATGTTGACCCCGTTTACTACACAGTCTTCGTCCATGGCCTCCGAGATTTGCACAAACCAACCGGCGCGTGCAAATCTCGGAGGCCGTGTTTCGTCACTTGAACTGGTGGCGATGAGGTCGAAGTCAAAATGCACAGCGTATACTACGCCATCACTTCATGTGCTGCTCAAAGATTCCTCGCTAGCTTCATCACGTGAAGTTGGCAGTGTCGAAGTCATGGCACGTGACATCTGGAGCAAATACGGCAAGAAACGGCAGCTATGCCCCGACCTCACATGGCCCAGTGGCCGATTTTGTAGTAGATGATGGCTCGGTTCCATGCAACGCATGAAATCACGCATGGCTTGGCAATATGGCGGTGGGTGCCGTAGGGTGGGGCTTAGAGTCAGCGAGTCCTAGCTCATATTTTCGACAGAAATGTGCTTTTACTGCCCAGTTTTTATGCGTGTATAGCCATAATAAACCCTTTGCTACAATTTCTCACGGGAAACCACAAATTGTTAGGTGACCGTGTCATGCCCCCTTTAAAGGAACAATGCTGAAACAGGGCGGAAAGTTTGCCTATGCGATCTGAAGAGCGGTTCTTGAGATATCGCCTTCCCTAGCACCACTACTAGCGAAAAAATTCATTCCGAGAAAACAGGCCTTAAAGTTGAACACATGTGCTTTTTTATTAGAAAGCTCCGGCGGAGCTTCTAATTAGCTCTTGCGGCTCCAGGCACACTCAGTGTGTCGGATTTTTGACTGGCGACAGCCGAAAGCACAGTACCGCCGCTGAAAAGCGTCTACGCAGTCGGCACTCGCTGCGGAAGATCGGAAGTTCGATGCTCGTACAAGACGCATATCGCGCTCCCGTGCACCGAACATCTGCACTGTCTTGGGCTTTGCCGGCATCGCGTGCAGCGAAGAACTAGCGAAAAAAAAGAAAAGCTGAGCAAATAATCTAAAAATTAGCGCAAGGCGATGAGCAGCGCGCAAGCTCATGTTGAGGCGAACGGAGCAAGGGGTAACAACGACCCGAGCGCGGCATCAAAGGGAGCAGGCCTTAGGATTGTGGGAAAGAATTAAGAAATCATAAATTTTAAGCAAGCCGAGCATTTCATCGTGGCAGCCCCTCTTAATTTCCTCTTTTTTTTTTTACATTTTTGGGAAATACGAATTTTGGATCATACAAATTTCTGCACCGCCCAGAGATAGTACTGCAGTGCATTGCCCCATGGGCACAGCATAACTATCGCTAGTTTTCAACGCAGTAGCAGACAGTTGTCACCATGTTATCACAAGCAAAAAGCAAACATCCACAACAACATGCAGCTGAGAAGAACAAGAAATGAGGCGTGTTGCACTGGCCTCGTCGCAAATCAAAAACCAACAAGACGACAAGACGAGCGACTGCTCTCCAGTCATACTGTCGCCTTGCTCTAGCGTTTGCCCTTGACTCGCGGTGCCGTTTGACAGACCACACAAGCACCTCTCAAAGTCACGGTCGCTGGAGCGGTCCGAGAAGCCTCCATGGAAGCCCCCACGGTCTCCTGGCCGGCCTCCTCTATCTCCGTATCGAGGGGGCCCACCGTCCCTTGGTCCACCCCCTCGGCCACCACCCCGGTCAAAACCTGCAGCCACATAAAAACCACAATTGATGCAGCACAGAAACAACTGCAAGCAGGGCAGGCTCTCCTTATAGTCACACTCAAAACAAATATACTAAATTGAGCTAGACTAATGCATAACACTTTTTGAAAAATTATCAGTGCTTATTAGGTAGAAAACAAACTTATTCTCAGAGACTGTTACAAATGCAGTCCACGCTCGTTACAACAGATCTGCATGCAACAAAGTTTTGGATATAAAAGACTGTTTTTCTCACAAAGTTTGGTCTGGCAGTATTATTAATGCAACAAATTGCATGTTTAACAGACTACCATATTTACACGACTGTAAGTCTACTTTTTGTCAGTACACTTTTTTAAATTTGAAAATCTGAAGTGAGGGGGTCGACTTACAATCGAAACCAAAACATGGCACCGCCAAAAAAGCGAGACCAACGGAAGCTACAACGTAGTTACAATTTTATGTTTGCTCTATGGCCCTACCCGTAGCTTTTCGCTATCCCGCATGTTTGTTCACTTTCCAGAATGGTTTTTCAACATTTTTGAGAGTTTTACAGTGCACACGACACTCATGGGGGGGGGTCGATAGTTGATGGAAGCACCGCTGTTCCATTCGCAGCGGCACCCTCAGAACGGCGGCGCTTGCGGGGAGTATCAGTACAGTCGCTGACCGATTTTCCGGACTACAAAAATTCGGACATGCCCGATTATTCGGTCAGCTTCGCGGCACCGCCATTCCCCCCATAGACCATAATGTATAACAACTGCCGAAAGTTTGGACACGTTGCAACCTCTCATCGGTTTTTTCGGACACTCCTTGAGCCAACTCGATCGAGAGCATCATGCACCGACTATGACCGGCGCATAGTTCGACTTGCTGAACGCCATTTTTGTTTTGAACAGAGCCTCCTTGCTGCCCCACGAAGTGGCGCTACTGGAAATCCTCGCTCATCATCATCGTTTCTGCCTGGTTCGATAGTGGCTCTACAGGAGTTCCGGTTTCAGCTTAGTAAGCCATGTCAAGACAATCCAGCAGCTGATTTGTTTCTTCGCGCACGACGCTGCGAGCTACGTTTTTCGTTTGTGCGACTGGTGTCGGCACGGTGGTGTTTGCTTTGTGTGCTGTGTCGAGGCTTCGGTGATCCAACGCGGCGTACGGAAACATCGCGTCAAGTGTCTAATGGCGCCGACAGTGCCCGCGCAGACTTCACTGGGGAATGCCGGCAAGCGGGTGCCGGGAGGCCTAAGATTTGCCACCTTCCGATGTGCACCCTACTGACGCGGAAAATGTTCTGCCGAGACCTGCGCAGTAGTTGCATTGCGATTCTGGACACCGTCTCATTTGACAGTTTCACAGGTGCTGACACTGCTGTACTGACATGCGCAGAACTCGACGACGGCAAGATCATTCGTCAGGTTTCTGCTGCACCGCCGGACGATGACTCCGAGTCGGAAGATGACGCACAATGTGCTACGCTGCCGTCGCAGGCGGAGCGTGCACAAACAGTGACTGTGCTTTCAGCCACCTATAGTGACCGTACGACCCTCTCCGAGATTCAGGCTTATCTGACTGCGCGTAAACGGGACAGCGTGCAACGGCGCATTCACGATTTCTTCTAGCCTACTGCCGAGCCCGAATAAGCGCGTGGAAATAAAGGATTTCATTTTTTTCTCTTCTTAATCTGCTTTTTCGGACACCTGTTTATTCGGACATTTCTGCAGTCCCCGAATAAACGGTCGGCGACTGTACCTCTGCATCGCCATGGTTATCGGCACGGCAGTTATCGGTCTATGGTATGTTTTTTTCTTTGTATTGCTGTCCGCCATTTCCGACGTTGTCTTTTGCTTATGCAGTTGTGTGGTTGCAGAGTTTTGCAGCTTTTTTTTTTTGGTTGTCATTTTTATTGTGTTTATCGGTTTGCGAGGACGGCGGGACTTTTTTTATGTGTGTTTGCTAAAATTTGTTCACGCTTTTCTTTTTTCCGTTTATACTTTGTTTTTTTCTTGACATCGTGCATGCACCTGTCGCTTCGTTGCCGCGCCGCGCAAGCCACGCCACCATGTACTCTCGTGCCCCACCGAAGCGGGCGAAGTATGAGGCAAAGGATTTGGTAGAGAAAGTAGAAATATTGAAAGCCATGAAGGCAGGGGTGCCTCGGGAGGTCATAATGAGTAAATTCAATGTGAAGAGAATTTTTGTGCAGCCATCAGCAGCGAAAGAGGCCAGCGTCTTGACCAGAGAGAAACGAAGAGCACTGGGACGATCGGAACAATGAGGAAGTTGCTCGCCAACCCCGCCCCACCAGGCCTACCATGTGGCCACGTGTGCATGCTAGCAGTGCTGTCAGTGGCGACACAGCAGTTGTGCAACCTGGTGCAACCAAATCCAAGCTGTTGGTCGAGCATTTGGCGTGCGGTCCAACGCTGCATGCTGTCGAAACCTGTTGAGTGCAGCTGTTGGCGTAAATGGTCGTACTACAAATGGAGTGCAAAACTGCACTATGTGCTGCATGCTTATCACAGGGAAAGTTATGCATCACTATACCCTATCCTAAGTATGTCGGGCACAAGTCAACAATACAGTACAGTTGCAGACCAATAAACCAGACACCAATAATCCCAACATGCTCGGTAATTTGGACAGCTTCGGAGCACCACCAATGTCCCTATAGACATATTGTATAAAGACAACCGATATTTTGGACAGACACCAGCTCCACGTTTGATAATCCAGGCTCCGTCCAAGGCTGTAACGCACCCCGACTCTGCCGCCATTATCGCCTCTGGCAACCTTGACAAAACATCAAGGATGGCCTCAGAGATTCGAGATATCAAGTATCGCCTCAGAGATTACAAACTAGATGGTAGTCCCCGAGGCCTTGTTTTGGTTGCTGCCCTACTCCTCGGAGATTTCGGATATGTTCGATTCGCCAGCACCACCAGAACCAGTTCACAAGGTGCTGCACCCTGCCATTCGTTTCAGCGGTGCAGCAATGGTGCCCGTTGAACCCCGATGTTCATTTCAAAAGGTGCAGAAAAGGTTCAGGTTTGGTTCATAATTTTGCTGCACTCACTCGACTGTCGGTGCCGACTTGGTGCAGGCGAATTGGTGCGAAGCAGCGGCGCAGCAGACGATGCAGCATATGGGCCCGAGCACAGTTAAAACCCCGCTTAAGCACATCTGATGTGTCTACGCAAATGTGGTGTTTATTTACACCCCAGAATTTACGCCCGATCATACATGCAGTTCAGGACCTCTCCATGCACATTAGTCTGACATAACACGTGCACCGTGTCTGCGCCTTTGCATTCATTTAGAGTGTCTCGCTGGGCCTGCACCTTAGGGATCCAGCTGCACAATTTCTGAACTTCCCGTGAACTGCCATGAACTGGTTCACAGTGATGCAGGTGAATCGAAAAGACCCTTCGTTGCAAATGCCAGTCTTGAGGCTTTGCCTGAATTGTGAGGTCATGTCAACATTGCAATCATCACATCCTACTCCAGCACCATCGCACATGGCCCGCTCTTGTTTGTTGAATTTGCCTTCTGGACAGCATTCCGCCATTCTGTACTTGTTTGTTTAGTTCGAGTTTCAGACAGTGCTCTGCTGGCTCCAAGAAGTCTTTCTCGTGAAGTTATCGACAGTCCGCGTCAAATTGCGCAAACAGTGCCCTTGCAGTTCAACTCCAAATGAGTCTTGGATCGCAGTCCGAATGAGCCTGACTCACAAATGAAGAGCCTGAACTAGCGCCTACCTCAATGAGCTCAAATGACAACATCATTGATGACATGTTAGGCTGCGGTGTGCCGTTTCCTGCCACCATCCCATTTGAAGACCTCGCAGATGTCAACAGTGCGGTGTCGTCGTGTGCTGAACTGAACGATGATGAAACAATTGAGCAAGTTCCAAGTCAAAGGAGATGTGTGGTGAAGCACACTTGCAGGTTTTTCATATAATCAATTACTGCATAGTACATGGTATGGTTGTATGCATACCTCCTCCTCCGCCTGGTCCACCTCGCCTGTTGCCAAATCCTCCGCCACGGTCGCTCCGCCGACCCTCAGCGATGTCCACTCGCAGAGATCGGCCCTGAAGATCCTGCACACATGGGCCAAGGTGTTTTGTACACAGTCGATACTGTTATTAAAATTTTGCCACGACTGTTACCAATACACAGGGTTTCCCAGCTAAATTTAGCCAAGGTTTTTTAAAAAATATGCCGAAGCATGCTAGGAGAATGCAACCAAATGCATACTGTGGGCTACTGTACGGAGCAAGTCACACAATTGTTTGTATTCTCCTTTAACTGCATAATAAATTAATATTAATTAACTTCACAAGTATTAAAGGCAAAACTTCGAATCGGAAATCTGTAGAGTGCTGTAGAAAACATTTACTTCAGCAGCTTATAGCTTCCTACTTGACCCGCAATAATTTTTTTTTTTACACCCTAAAGAAAGCCCACAATATAAAAAAGGAAAGGCACATGACACACACACTTACTCACCCCAATTGCAGCGCTCTCAGACATGTTGCGTATTAATAAACAGTGCACGTAGCTTCAGTTTGCTGCCTGGTCTGTTTATCGCTATCATGAAGCACGCGAGTGAAGCGCATCACTGGCATACATCACAATACCAATTTACTGCCCTGTCACTTTTTAACACTTTCCTGTCCGTGGGAAAATAAGCACTTTTCGGGTGGTCTAGTAAACATTTTTTTGCTGCTACACCAAATGTTTGATATTAAAATGTTTAGTATCAATTTGTAGAAGAGGGAATACGCTTTTTAATGGTGTTGTTTGAAAACAAACACTTATTACCAATTAATTGAAAAAAATCACCTAATAAAAAATTTTTAACAAAAACGAGAAAACTCCGCGATAACGTCGATGCTGCTTTGCACCAAGACAACATAAAAAAAATTCAAAATATACATTTTGAAGGGACAGGCCGTATACAACATTCATGCAAATATAAAATTCCTATCTGTACAAGAGATTTTTTTACAAAGGAAAATGTCATCCCTAGTGGCTATCGTGCCACCGCACAAAGCAGTTGCGTGCTGTGGTGAAGCACAAGTTTGCGGCGCACGTCTCGCAGAAAACGTTCGTTTTTTGTTCCACTTTCCGTTCTTGATAGCACAATTTGCAGTTCCTGTATCTTTGCAGCTTCTGGGGCTTGTGCTGTTGATCCTTAGGGGCACATGTAGCGGGAACAGCAGGAGGAGCCTTGGGGTCTGGATGTTGTTGCTCATCAAGTCCTATGAGCTGCTCCACCAGCTCTAGCCTGAACGCGAACTGATCAAAACGCGAACCTCTTGACAATTCAGGCACTTCGGGATGCTGCCGACGGTGCTCATCAAATAGAATAAAGCTGTTGACAACAGCAATATCTATACTGTGGAAAAACAGCGTTTTCCACCAGCGCACGCACTTCATCAGAACACTGTATGTCCCAATCAGCTGGTCCGATTTATCGACGCCGAGCATGCCCACATTGTACTTGTCAATCAGCATTGGCTTTTTCACCGATATTTCTTCCCACCTATTGTTGACTTTCCTTCTGCGCTTGGCAAGTACGAATTTGTTGGCTGTGTGGGCTGTCGACATCATGTGAACAACACGCTTGTCCTTCCATTGTAAATATAGAACGTCCTGGTCCCGTAGCCAGCGAACATCTCCTCTCTTAGCTTTTTTTGCCCATTGGGTGTCCTTGAGCTCGGCTGGAAAGCCCCGACGATCCTTGCGCGTTGTGCCACAAGCAAGCGTCTTGCGCTCCAACAAGTGTACAAACAAGGATGTCGACGTGTAAAAGTTGTCTAAATAAATGATGTAGCCTTGATCTAGGTAGTCCTCTGCGAGTCGCGTCACAACATCGAATGCCAGCCCACGTGCGCTTGGTGCTTCACGCTTTCCTGTGTATACACTGAACTGAACAGTGTAACCAGATTTGGAGTCCGCCAAAACCCACAATTTATACCCCCATTTTATAACTTTGTCCCGCATGTACTGTCTAATTCCGGATCTGCCTTTTGACTTTACCATCCTCTCGTCAACGGAGAGGCTCCGATCAGGTTGGAAGAATTGGGCAGATGAGGCGTTGATGTGCTTCAGCAGCGAAGCTACGCGATGCAGCTTGCCATGGGATGCGGCAGTTGTCTTCTCAGGGTCGGACACACTCAGGAATGCAAGCAACGCTTTGAATCGATTTCTTGGCATTACCGAAGGTGGAAGGAGACCAGAAAATAATTTCCGCGTGTTCCAGTAGCAGTGCAAGCGCGGCACTTGTACAATGCCCATGTAAATGAGAAGTCCGAGAAACTTCTTCATCTCATCGGGAGTCACCTCTTTCCAAGAGCCGTCTCTCTCACTGTACGATTGCTTCTCCAAAATATGCATCCACGCATATTTATTTGTCATGTTGCATATTTCAGTGATTATTTCCGCCGTGAAGAACAGCGCGAAGAAGTCGACGGCTCTTGCGAAGCGCCGCGCGGAACTACGGAGCGCAGTGCCGAGGTCAACTCCCGGCCGTCTTCTCGCGCAAAACGCCACTCTTTGTGCCGCCGCCGACAAGTGGTCGTGTCCAAACGACGTTGACACCCTGCAGATAAGAGTCGTTGCCTTTAGAACACGCCGCATGTCTTTAGATCTGATCGCGGCCGCGATAAAATGGCTCGGAGTGGAAAACGGAACTTACCGGCGGATACCTGTCGACGTTCCGGGGCTACTTGACGCACTTTCACCGTCCGTGCTGAAGTCGGATGAGTCAAAATCATCTCCCGAGTCTCCGCTGCTACCATCATCACAAAATTCTGATGCAGACTCATCGGAATCGGTCGAAACTCGCCGTTTCCGAGGAGCAGCTGCGCGAGACGTCGACGCCATATCCGAAACTACGCGTGCTCGTCAAGCACGATTAAAAGGCGTTTTAAAAATCCCTCCCGCGGCCAAAAAAGGAAACACAGAAGCGAAACTTGAAAAATAGTTATCCTTTTATGCGCTGGATGGCGTTAGCTGTCCATAAGCGCTCCGAACGGGAGAAAATCGACGTTGAAACCATCGACAACATACTGTCGATGGGCATAGGCGCGGACAGGAAAGTGTTAAACAGTAGCACACCAGCCGAAATGTGCTGCTTGATCGTACGCTGCACGTTTGAGAGTGCTGCAATTGCAGCACGCAAGCGGGTTACACCTTTCACTGGCTTTTTCTAGGATGCAGAAGAGATTATTACATAAAAGCTAGGAAGTCCAAAATTGCCAAACTGTAAGAAAGCAGCACTTGAAACCTCATTCTTTTTGTCACCCTTAACAGCCACATCTATGAACTGATGCCCCCATGCATTAACACCTTATTTTGCACAAACACATTCATTTGAACCCTTTGAGGGTCAATGACATAAATATACGGCGCTGCGAACAAGACCAAAAATGGTCGATGCCGTATATTTACGGCGCCATCTGTACGTTTAAAAAGTGCACCAATTTCCTAACTTTTTCTTTTCTATCATGTGCTGCCACTATGTGGAAATACAGGGATTTTTTTCACCCGCCTCCCTCTCTCGATTTTCGTTGCATGGCTTGTTTTAGAGCTAGTTTGCACCGGCGCGACTATATACTACCACTCGCGCATTGGCGCGCACGCGGGCTGGCGGAGGTTTCGGCTTCTTGCACTTGCAAAACTGATGGCTATCTCATAACTAATCACTCAAAAGGCTACCGCTTCTTTCTCACTCATTTAGTGCTCACAAGGGTACGCATAGGAAGGACGCCGCCGTGCACGTGTTTCCGTTGATTTTTTTTTTTTTAACACTCACGAAAATTAATTGCCTCTGGTTGGCGATAAGATGAAGATCAGCTGAAGTTTGTCACACGTTTTGCTTTTCTGACGGGCACACAACCGCACAGTTTTCTTGAGTGCGGGCACCTACGCAGTGCGATTACGCTATGGATGTAAATATTAGTTTAAGAGCAGCCACAGGTGAGAGTTGCGAAACATTCTCGTGTGCGCATGTTCAAAGCCTTGAACTATGTGTATAAAAATGCATTTAAAATTTTTATTTCTTATAAGTTTATTTCATTTTTTATTGTTGTTATTCATGAATGAAGAGTACATATATACCAATGCAAAATATTTTTTTTCTCACTTCACGGTCACCCTAAAAAATTACGGCAAATTTTTTTCATAGTAAGTCCCTAAGAAGAATTGTAATTTGCAACAAAAAAAAATCGACCCTGGGCAGTCGCATATGGCGAAAGAAATCGACCCTCAAAAGGTTACGCTGTCAATACAAGCAAAGTCAAGAACCACAGTATTTTTGTTCAATACTACAGCAGAGTCAGGTATCTTGTTTATTTATTTATACAGATACCTAGAGTACCCGAACTGGGCATTACTATACAGTATACTCTAGGCTTCCATTAAGTCAATTTTTCAGTATTCAATCTCATGCAAAGGTTGTGGCCTGCACCTATACATTTCTATGAGCATTTCTTTTTTTAAACCCTGAAATTGGCCCTCGCAAGATGACCTCATAATTCAAACTTGACTGGTGGGCACGCACATGCCTGACATCAATGGTAAGCCCACTCGTCGATCTTGGCAGCATTCAGGGACAATGAATTCAGCAAAGACACACTATGCTCCACCAGGAATGTTGTTTTCCCCTTGCCAGGGTTTCAAGTTAAAAAATGCCTGCTCACAATGAATGACATATTTACTTGCTCCTAACACACACCCTGTTCTTTATTTCTGAGAAAACTGGTCTGGAAAAAGAAAAGGACACGAAACCGAAGAAGCGTTCACACCACTAGCAATAACCTACTGTCCCAGCCAGTGTTTATTGCCACTGTCATAAAAAAAAAGCTGACAACAGAGCAAGTTTCCACTACAGTAGTATTTTTCACATATGCAAAGAAAAGCTTTTTCCATGCTAAACCAGGGGCAGCGGCGCCACATTGCATGTTTTTCGGTGCGCCGGAGTGTTGTGTCACACAGCGACCTGGCAAAGTGGCCGGTCTAGGCAGTGGCCCCCATCCAGTTTGCGACATTTGTGCAGCCATTCAAGAAATGCAGAATGTCAAATGCAGCGGACTGCTTGCAGTATGGTGTTTCGTGGTTCGTAGCTATAAAGATCTGTGTGGGAGTGACAGCGATGGAAATGAATTTCTAATCTGTAAAGGTAAACTCTGCAGGTTTCATGTTTTTTTTGTTTTTGTTTTTCGGTGGTAGAATCAAGGGCATGATATATTTTTCTTGTTACAAAATCATGTTCACAATGGATTTGGTTGCACATTGTTTTCTGCGTTGAACCAAAAGAAAGTGGGCAAACGTTACATTCATTGATGCATGAGGGCCAGGTAAATACTACTAAATAAAGCTGCAGTGTTGGAACATTTTGTTTCTGCCTCTTGTAATTTGACCAGCTGGATAATTCAATTCTGTTGGTCTCGTGACGGTGAAATTAATATAAGTCAACTGTATTCTGCAAACTTTTTGCAGACCTGAAGAGGGTTATCAGGTAGGAAGTTTACTCACAGCTGAGTCAAACTCCAAAGCCTCTTTCAGGGAGTCAAGGTCAAAGAACTCCACATAGCAGTAGCCTGGAAAAAAAAAAAAAAAAAAGAAGCTTGTACACTTAAACATGAGCAATAGTAACCAACTAACTGCGGAATCAAGTGCTAAGAGTTTGTGCCAGTAGTCAACACCAGCACAGGGGTGCCCAGTTTCTTCTTACCATTAGGAGTGTGTGAAGGTTTGAAACTTTCAAATAAGGAATCAAATAGCCACTATTCGTAAATCTGAATTTCTTGTGAATGCACTTTAAATAATTTACGTCATCGATTGTACATGATCAAACATAAAATTGAAGCAAAAATGCAATAACTTTCATCTGTTCCACAGAGGACACGGTGTACCGGAGCACCCTGCGTCCCTCAGATGGCCAGACTTTTTTCAGCTGAACAAGATCACTCGCAATGAAATATTCAGTCACAACATTCGGCAGCTGGTATTGTTTGGTAGTATTTATAGACACAGCGCATGTGTCCTCTCATCGGATTAAACCAGAATATGTTTCAGTGCAACATACACTATACAACAGTTCCAGCATCTGCTACGACCATTCGAACTAGAGAAAAGGTGTCTTTGTGTCACTCCGCTGTCACCACAGATGACATGCATGCCTGGTTTGGTTGAGAAGCTACTATACATAGCCCACAAGGTTACCTTTAAAACCTTGATATGATAACGCATGACTGCCTAGCCGCACCCAGCATAGGAAATGCCTTCATTAGATGTGGTATTCATTATTAGTGTGAGCATATATTCATTACACACCGATATTGGGGAGAAACATTTTAGACTTCCTTCGTTAAATCAGATAATGAATTTCATCCATCTTCATTATATAAATTCTCAGGTGTATGGGCTACTAATGCTTAAACTTTTTGTCGTACCCTCAGTAAGATGGAAGTGGTCTGGCTTGACAACAGGGACATCATCTCCACACCAAGAATTTTTTTTAACACCTCCTTTCACCAGAGCATCCACAACTCGTAAAGAATTCTGGCAAAACCTTTCTCACGATGAATGTTGATGGTAATGCGATTAGCATGGAACAAAAGTAGTAGAGACACACCCCGTTGCCGTCACTGAAACGTGTCACTTATGGGGCGTGCAGTTGGGCTCCTCACGCACTTCCCTCTGAATGCTCTGCGCCATGTAGCGGCACCATCGCAAATCCCGCACATGGTGCACGGGTGAATATATATTCAAATAAGACAGGCAGTATATACATATGAAGTGTGTTCGATTCTGCCGAGCCCCATAAACATTTTAAAGAATTTTCCGAATAATTTTTTTTGTCATTGAAGGGCAGCACATATTTAGCGGCACACACCCAGCGAAAGAGAGAGATTCAAACTTTCATGATATGCAGGACATCCAGTGAGCCAAGTTGACTATAGATGTTCAACGAAGAGTGGCACCATGACAGTGCCCCATAGCCAGTGACCCCAGTTCACATAAGAGAGGTTAGTTTTGAACCCGGTTCCCTGGACACAGCAGCCTCATGCTCTACCCAGTCATGCAACTTGGAGCGAAAGAGGTTAGATAGGCACTAACAGACATAGGTGAAGATCCTGAGGAATACTAATTGCATTAAAATTTGCAGGAGCGCCTTTCATTTCAGTGGGGATGAATAACTAAGGTACCCAACATAAAAGATTCACTAACAAGTGTGTGGGCAGCCCCCCTTCCTTATATCAATTCACACCGTGTGACCCAAATGGCACACACTGAATGTAACATTGCCAAAGATTATCACTATGGAACACAACCCAAGCTATAAATATACTGTCAGACCTTGATATAACTAAGTTGTACTTGCAGTGAAAAAGTAACAGCAGCAAAAATTTCCAATTCTCAGAACATTCCTTGCAGATAGCATATTGTCAGTAATTACTCATAAACAAATTGTCGTAGGAAGGTCGGGCCATAATTGCACTTTTATGAATGCCAGTGCATGCGGTGCAAATCACACGGGGAGCAATTCACAGTTGTGGCTCGCAGTGTCCAAGAATTGCATCTGGCGTAGCACCGTAGATCTCGAAAGCCATGGGTGATCGCACTTAATGCCTGTGGCCATCGTCAGATGGCACCCACAAATTAAAAACAAAAGTGTAAAGAGATGTAGATATCTGTTCTCCTTGAGAACAAAAATAGTAGCAATCTCCCCAAAAGTGAAGCATTGATTGTGATCGCAAAGAGAAAAATACACGAAGGTTCGTAGTTTTACCAGCCACATAAATTGAAGTAAATATTCCCATACTGTTTAAATGAACAAGCATGGAGTCATGCACGCACTGGCAAACATGAACACCTCTCACTCAATGACCATAAACGCTCGCCGTCAGAACGCTGACGTGGTGAAGGGTGTAGGAAATGAGAAGCAAATGCTTCATGCTGCCTCTCACTGCCATGTACCAGAAACTTAAGATTATGCAGCCTCCAACACTCAGCGTGCAGGAGCACAGCACACATCGAAGAGCCAGCCATCTTGGCTCACTCTTTGCACTCACCACAGATCTTTCCACTTCAAGCACACTCTCTGCAGCAGGCTTATTAACAACACACTCTGGGCACCACAAAGAATATAAAATGAAAGACAATGAACTGTCGATGACCTACACTCTGCTGCTCCCTAGATCATCGATTGCCATAAAATAAAGCAAAATGCCTAGGCATTGAACAGAGTATGGCAGTATGACAGTAGAGTGAAACCCACTTATAACAATATTCAAGTGCCACGAAAATTCCATTGTTATAACCAATAATTGTTATAACTGGGTTGCATGGAAAAAAAAAATGGGGGATGGCGTAGCTGTTCCAAGAAAACTATAATGGCGGGAAGGCCACTTCCCCACCACTTTCCTCCATCCGGCTTCCGATTGTGTTGACTCGTTTAAGGGGGGATGAGGGTCTTGAAAACTTTTTTTTTATTTCTTGACATATATTTCTGAAAATTGGCATGCAGATGTATCTTTAAATGCTGATCCCAAATATATATCCAGATTTTATATATCTCATCTAGAAATGAAGATATTGCAAAATAATTCATCCCACATAGGTCTTTTCTTACGGGCCATTATGATAATTTCTTAATTAAAAAAACTAGTTTTAAAGAATAGCTGTCATTTCCAAGGGCCCACTGCACATCCTAAAGCTAAAGAAATTTTCAAAAAGTCATCATATAGGTCATGAATGAATAACAAAGTAGGAAGAAAAAAACAATGTGGGAGTAATTAGCTTACATCTGACATAATTGCTAGTCTATTGGGTTTAATGAAAAATGGAAAGCTTTAGGATGTAGCCAAGGTCTTACTGAAAAAAATGATACCTAATTCAATAAAATCAGTTGATGCAAACATTATGAAAAGTTCTGTAAGGCAAAGGCATTTGATCGAAAAAGCAAAGCTGAGAAAATTGCATTCAAAGTTTTGCTTACTCTACCACTTTTGTTTACCTATCACATGGAAAAATTTAATGCTTTAGCATGCAGCCCAGTCATTACTGAACACAATAACACCAAACTCAACGAAATCTGTTCATGTAAAGATTGTGAAAACCTCTGTATTGCATTGGCACTTGACAAAAAAAAAAAAGCTCAGAAAGTCACTTGCTATTTTCTTTGAATCTGCCACACATTCACATAATTCCTGGGCAGTAGTCCTGGGTTCTGTCAGGCTTGTGCTTCTTGGCCATCCTCTTCTTCACCTTTTCAGCATTGGTGTGACTTTTATAAGACCTGCAGAGCCTCTGATCTTTTTCAAGGCTCCTACGAATGAGGTAGCTCCCAGGACTGTAACCAAGCTGTGCTGCAACAGCTCTGCTGGTTCTCTCACTGCTCTCTCTCACTGCACTTTGCGAGTTGGAGAGTGGCCAACCCACACTTGCTGCAGCTTGAGGACGCAAACAGCTTCTTTAGCACAGAGAGATCAACGATGATGTACTCTGTGCCGCGATCGTCGTCTTCACTTCCTGTGCCGACCTTCATTAGCTCGAACTTGCGGACTGCTTCGCCAGTTAAGTTTTAATGTTGTCTGCGTATTTTTTCGTGCCCCGCGCACTCCGCCTCCGTGAAAAACACTGTCAAAGCGTTGAGCACGCGAGCTCGGTTCGGCCGCGTCCGTCTGCACCGAAGCGGCGTGCAGAAACGCCGAAGTCGACGTTAGGCTTCGGTCAGCCGGCTCGGCCGCTTCCGACGACACGGAATCCGAAGCGACTTGCAGCGTCTCAAAAGTTGGCATTTTCGACGGTCTTAGTCCAGGCGCATCCACCGGCACTGCAGAGACTTGCGGTAACACCGAAGTTGACACCGATCGGCACTGTCCAGCCGCGTCCACCGGCGAAGCTAGCGTCGATGGGGTTTGTTCAGCCGCGTCCTCCGGCGAAGCTGTTGTTGGCGAGCTCAGTCCAGCCGCATCCACCAAGGGCACAGCAGCTTGCGGCATCACCGAAGCTGTAGTTCTCGACGATGTCGCGCTCTTCTTATTCCATGCGCGTCTCTTTTTGCTGACTGCTTTTCGCGTGCTTGCTTTCAAGCGCGCGTCTCGCGCCATCGTGACACGCGGAACATAGACACCAGGCACGCAAAAGCAAGAAATTCGTGGTTAAAAGAAGCGACTCAATAGCCAAAATATCTACAAGAACGATAAAGAAAAAGGCAGAATGAAAAATACTAGGAAACAAAGAGGAACGCGAAAAATGACGTGCATGCAGGCGAAAGCAGACGACGCGGAGGAGTCGAACAACGCGGCCGCGGGGCCGCGGCAGGCGAAGTATGCGTCAGGGCCAATCAGAGGGCTGCCCTCGAGGAGACGCCCGTTTCACCCAATCAGCGGCTGTCTCGCGACGATTTCCCGCTTGAGAACGGGTGCCGCTCGCTCCGCTGCACGAGGGTCTACAGCGTGCCGAGGGGCGCCAGAATGGAGAGCGGGAAACCAGCTTTCAAACGAGACCAAGATGGCGCCGATCGGTTCGCGTCGCGCGGAGCTACGGCAGCTTGAAAATGAGGCAAACCTTCGCGCTTGGCGTTCAATTTCGGCTCACCGACGTTTCTAAATTGCCGTTTTTTTTATACTTCTAATAGGAATTGAGCCATAATATTTTGTAGAGGCATAGTTGGGACATTAAAGACTTCAAAAACGCAATTTTTGAAAATTGCCATTTTTGACCATATTTCGCGATTTCAAGACCCGCGTCCCCCCTTAACTGTCTAACTCTTGCTTCCTGTGTGCTCCATTCGTGTAATAAGCTGCGGCTGTCAGCATTCAAGAATGGCACTGCTATAACAACTGCAAAGAAGGGTCACTGGCAGCAAGTGACATACGAATTCCGCCGAGGCATCGCTTCGGTGGCCCCAAAAGGAGCCTTTTCAAAAATGCAAGATGCATCTGCAAAAAATGCAAAAAAAGCATCTCGGCTTGGGAAATCCAGAAGAAACGCTGGAGCGAGGTCACCACAGGCATGTCGCCAAGTACTTCCCACTGGCTTGCACGAGAAAACCGCATGTCCATCAGCCTTGCTTTCTTTACGTGAAGCTTTCCGATATCATTCTCAAGGCACCCAGGTGCTCCACATTGTGAAGCAGAAAGTCCCTTGCGAAAACAAACCCGTGATGGACTGAATTATTTACAGGACCTCCCGCGGGGACAATGTTGAGGCAGCCTGCCCTACCACATCAGCACTGCTGTTGTTGCCGTCACTGTCACTATCCGATACAAGCTGTTCGTGACGATCGCCTCATTGGTTAGAAGCGCTTCGCTTCCAAATTTATAGCAGTGCGCTTTCTTTTCACCGGCAACATCGTGCATTGCCGATGATCAGCAGGCAAATCAGCCATCTTCCATTTTAGCGGCAAGTCAAACGAGGCTGAGAAACAACGTGGCCAGGAACGACTTCAACGCAACGAAGGCTAGCACGAGCGACTTAATCCGTTTGCAGAATTACGCAGAATGAGGGCCATAGAATAAAGAACCAACTGTGAGGGCCGAGCGAACAAGCTGGGAGCAGCGTTATCAGCGTCGCTGGCGCGGTCCATTGGTGTTTCGGAGGGTAGGGCGGTGCAGAGCTATGGGCACAACCCATTCGTGTTCGTAGGGGCGAGAGGGCGACGGGAGAGATGCGCGAGGTTGCGTGCATCTCTCATGTAGAGAAGCATGGCAGCAGTTGGGATGGTGAGCGATCGTGCAGCAGCTCGCATTTCACTTTTTCTTTATAAGGATTTCACATTCCATTGGACACCCAACAGCGAGATTTCCTCGTTATAACCAATAATACAGCATGGAGACACTGTAGTAAGCTGTAGGTTATTCCCCGTAGAAAACGTACAAAAGTTGATGGTCCAGCAGCTTTTCATTGTTATAACCGAGCTATTGTTAAAACTAGTATCATTATAAGTGGGTTCGACTATATTGGCACTATTCAAATGACAAAATGTAATCAAAGGCACACTGCTGTTTTTACCTGCATTTGTGTGTAACAATAGCTGCAAGGCCTACACATTTCCATGAAACAGTTTATCAAAAGCACTGGAAACAATGACATTGCAGCAGAAATAATGCATGTCATCTAAAATGGAGAATGAGCTAACATTCACAATTCATCTATAAAAGTCATAATTTCAAGGAACTACAATAAAACCTTGCTACTATGTTACTCACTAACGTGTTTGATAATGTGTGTCCAGCATTTCACAGAGGCCATGGGAGATGCCACAGTGGAGGGCTCCAGATCAACTTCAACCACCTGAGGTTGCTGACAATGTATACCAAGTGCTAGGGACACAAGCATTGTTGTACTACAACCTCCCCCCTCCTCCTTCAAGCACAGCCACTATAAGTGGAAATTGACTCCCAAACCTTATGCCGACAACAGAATGCCTTCAACACTGAGCCACTGTAACTGTTACTTTGTTTTTATGGTTACAACACCACAAATAGCATGTTCAGGGTGTCTTGCTTATATAACCACAATGAACATGTTCCTGCATTCCTATGAAAATTTAGTTAGGATGGTTCTAGTACACACAAACAAAATACTGGAGGAGCACACATGCCTCGGCCATATCGAAAACACAGCACAACGATGTAACTTTTCCACTGCTTCTGCATGCAAACAGTCCCACCTTTGAATTTGTCCGTCTCCTTGTCTCTCACAAGGCGAGTGCTCTTAATCTGCAAGAACAAGTGGCATAAGCATTATTATGAGGTTCAAGAGCTTGCGTTGCTATTGCACAACTGATCTGAAATTACCATTTGTGAAGCTCTTTCTGTACAATAAGGAGGAGGAGGACAAAGTAGGGCAGGGTGCTACACTGGCTGTACCTCGATGGTAGCTGTTCTTTCTATATGAGCAGCAGTGATACTTACCACATGCTACCCTGTATACCAAACACATCTACAGCAGTCAGTCTAGTATAGTGGCATAACCAAATGACTCATGCCATTACCAACAAGCAAGCACACATTACTGTCACGTTCACAATGCACAGAGTAACAGCAAAACCTACAATTATGCTCAAGGTTATGCACATGTAAAGGAACACTAAATAGGACTACATTAGGAGAAAGCTTAAGCCCTACTAAGCTTTTTCTAGTCAAACATGTGGGAGAAGCAAAATGCTCTGATTAGGCCAGCACTGAAGCAAATGACCAAAATTTGTTGCTTTTAAAGGGAAGTGTGAAAGTCTAGTGACTGCCAGGGGCATGTTCGCATGTCATCAATTATTTCACTATACTTGCCAGAATTAAAGACGACAAAAGCATCTAAAGTTTACAGCTCCACAATTACACAATAAAAGAAGCAATTCAAAAGTGGAAGGAATTTATATATTTTACATTACTTCAAAATATGCCAGCAGGACTTCTGCAACGCTCACGTTAACAAAGCAACAATTTCATGAAAACTGTAAGCCAGTGCACTACACATTTCAGCACCTGAAATGGGTGACCAGGGGGTCAAGAAACTAACATTAGTCACAGAAACAGCGTTACTACTGGAGAAAAAATGTCACCAAGTAAAGCTGAGGCTTTTTGCAACAAACCTGACTATTCGTTCAAAAACTACCGCTCGCTTACAACCGAACATTATTCTCAAGAATATGCAAGGTTCACTCTCATTCCATCACCCTTAAATGTCTACATCGTATTCATTTGTACAATGCGCAATGATCAAGCCTAGAAGCCCTATTCTTTTTTTTTTTTTTTTTGTGGTCATAGTGCACCCCGTCACTTCCACACTATCCAGCACACAATTGGGAGCAAGCAAATTGTGAGGCTAAATTTTGGGTTGTAATGTCCCCAAGCAATGGCATGGTATATGAGAGAGGCCTTAGTGGGAGGCTCCAGATTACTTTCGACTGCCTGGGGTTCTTTAAAGGGGTGGAGACACCAAATTTTGAGGCTATAAAAAGGCTGTTGTAGGCTGCTTCTGTATGCGAGCTCACCCACAACGAGGTATTGCATGCTGCAAACATTTCAAAATAATTTTAATTCAGCTCCAAAAAGTCATTAAAAGCTCCTTCTCGTGGTCGAGAACCATCGCTAGCGCGGCTGTTAGGAAGTCGCAGCGGAGGAACGAAAATATTGACACCATAGAACACTAGCACAAAAACATGACGTATGATGAATAGCGATGAAATGCCAATTACGGAGCCTGCTGAACCGAACGACCAAGCATAGCCTCCACGATAACCGAGCTACAGGCATATAGAAATCCTTCCTTAATGCAAAGAAGGGGTAAGGCGTGCAGACACGGACACAAGAGGAGAGAAGTGGACAACACGAACGCCGCACAGCGGCCCGCGAACGGCAAACGGCGTGTGGCGAGTTGCTGTGCTGGTAACGTGGACGGGCCTTAAGTGTAACACTAGCCGGCCAGCTCCGAAAGGGACCAGGATATGCGGCATTCGTGTTGTCCACTTCTCTTGTGTCCGTGTCTGAATGCCTTACCCCTCCTTTGCATTATGAATCCTTATTAACCAGCTCAGCTTTCTGTCATTCTAAAAATTCCTTCTCTATGCTACAGGCTTCTAGAACACTGTCCCCGAGCTAACCCTATCCCCTGGCCGAGACATTCACAACGCTGTAGCGGAGAGCAGTTGACATAGCATCTGCGAGTCACATAGTTCGGCAGCTCGGAGCGGTCTCTCGTTCACTTGGCGTTTCTCAACGTGTAAAGGCCCGTCCACGTTACCGGCATGGCAACTCGCCGCACGCCATTTGCCGTTCGCGGGCCGCCGTGCGACGGCGGTTTTGCTTGCGAACGGCGAGATTCCCTTGCCGTAGAGAGGATCGGACCGTGACCCATTTGTGCGGCAGCTGTACGGCGAAGTGGCCAATCAGCGACCGAGGAGTGGTCACTCTGGCACTGCCAGCAGCCTCACCGCCACTGATCATTCAGCGGCGCCGATATCGTCGCTAGGCCTTTTCCGGTTCACTTCAAAGCTATAACTGACAGTGCTTCGGAATGAATCACCGACTCTCACAAGCCGCAATATTTTCTTATTGTTGCTGTCGCTCTGCGCAATAATTATAATCGCGACATGCACTTCAAGTCACCAGTTGTTTACCTCTGCTGGCAGAGCACGCGTACGCGTGAGCAGATGATGCAGCATAGTTTTACGTCACAATTTTTTGTGACCCACGTGACCAAGCCGTGTTGCGTTTACTCTCCTACGATGTCATAGCATCCCCCGGAACCCAGAAACCGAAATTGCTCGGTATAATAATGCTATTATTAAATTATTTAGCGGGTCTATATGAATCCCGTGGTGTGTATCATGCTTCCTGAAGCAGTCTGCAACGCTTGAATCGAAGAACGCATGAACGAAAATCTTCATGTCTCCACCCCTTTAACATGCACCTAAAGCATGGTGCCCGATTGTTTTCGCATCCCAAATTGTCATAATATGGTCGCTCCTGCTGGGAACAAAACCTGTGGAATCTTGCTCAGCAGCACAATACCACAGCCACTGAGCCATCACAGCAAGTGGATGATAAATTAGCTGTACGACACACTGTGCAGTTTCAGCTGCCAGCGGAGCATATCCTGACAAAAACAATTTTAGGTTCAAATATGGCCATGGCCATGCATTACGATTACGTTCACATCCTATTCACAAATATCTGCTGGCACGAGCAGGCTTCCGAGTCCTAGGCACAGAGGCAAAACAGCAATGTGGTGATATACTTTGCTTCCTAAATTTGCATACTTTGGTTTCTAAACTCTAATCCCAGCAGATCACCGTTTTCAGGTGTGGTACTGCCGAAAGTCATTTTGGAGCAATTATTGGAGCAAGTAAAATTGCCTTTTGGGGCAGTCTGAAGCAGGCCATTCTGAATTTTGGTGGAATGGAATGTGGCAGTGCACTTCGAAACCATGACCAATGACAGAATAAATCAACACGAAGGGCATAGAAGTAGCATGCTTTGTAGCCCATGATGATAGCAGATTATGTTATCAAATTATGCAGTCCAATCAGCATAGTAACATAATTTCTGCATCACCATATGTCACCGCAGACCCAGAGAACTGCAATCAACCCTGGTCGTATAACATAAGACTACTGTAATCTGTTTTTATTGCGGTAGTGATTATATGGACACTCCAGGTGCATTTCTGTCATCGTCACCGTAGAGGATGAAGGGGAAGGAAGCGGGCAGTCTTCCGTCAAGTACAAAGCACTGAGGGGAAGGGTTCTACTCAGGTGGCTGCAGTGTATGGCGCAACCTATCTTGAAAACAATCTGCAATGGGGACAGAGTGTGAGTGCTGATAGCTTCGTGTGCACAGTGTTTTCGCCGCTTAGTTCACGTTGAAGCCAGGCAGCAAGAAGGTCAATTTGCACGCTGCTGCTGCCGCGCTTCCTCACTCAAGCATTTCAGCAGCAAGTATCTGCGGTCATCGAGTGAGAAATGTTCTTGTTTGCCTGTGCGCACGTCGCACCGTACTTGTTAATTTAGTTAGTAGGCGAATGTTTACAAGTTTATACAGCCGATAAAACTACTATCCTTACTTCGTATAGCTGTCTACTAATTTGCCATCGCAATAGACGCTTCACCTTTCGGGCGAAACTAACTTTTTATTCCAAATCCACCATTAGCCCTTCGGGATAGGCAAAAATGGCTCAACCCTCCCCCATACAGGCATAAAAACAGATTGAAATAGTTTTACATTATACTGGTGCTGGGGACAGAGACTCCCACCCACTGAACCCACTGCAGCACACGTCCGCCGTATATATAGATTGCAAGCAGCACCCTCAGCCTACTTTTCATTGTGTTGTGCCTCAGCTAGGGATTGTCGCACCGCTCGGCCCACTCAACCGTATTCTAGTACACTGAATACAGCCGCCCTGGCCATTCCAACAGCAGCAACAACAGCGAAGTGTCGCCGCACGCGCACCGTCCACTTGACGGAAGCGCAGAAAAATCTAGTGTTATAAGCGTGAAAATTACATGAAATTGTGCGGGAGGCACCATCGCATGGTGTATGGAATGTGAATGGCTACTCTTTTTCAGAGAATGAATCCACTCACTGTTCGTGGCCACTGTCAGAGCCCACATGCCAGAGCCGTTCTGGTGCAGCGTGGCGTAATTTTGTGCAGTTTTCTGTGTTTGGCGCAGTTTGGCGAAGAAATTTGCGTTTGTATCAAAATGATGCAACTGGCGCAGCAGTCCCACCTCTGCATTTCCTTTTTCTGCTTACTTTTGTATGTGCCAACAATGGTACGCAACAACACAATAGGTGTGCTACTAACTCATATCATGTAACTCTACTGTCAATCGATATACACCTCTGGTGGCTACGCCAGTTAGGCACAACCAGCTAAAGTAAGCAGATACGACCTAGAGATGGTTGTATGCAAGCCATCTACATTCATGCAATATGCCTGACTCTGCCAACAACAGTCTGTTGAGAAACTTTCACCTCTGGCAAATTTCATAAGTCCGAACTACTGTAGTCAGTTCACATGAAACAAAAGTGATCACTTGAAGAGGCCTAGGTTTGGCCTGCAATGAACAGAAATGAGGCTGCAATGCAGCACTACCTACTGGCAGTGCAAGCCAGAGTCGGCTCCTCAAAAGTGTAGAGTTCACCTTTCACTGACCACCCCACTTCAGTGAACTTTAGGAAACGTCCGACATGAAAGCTGTCTGCACATTTCAAGAATATGCTCATGAAGCTGTCATTCACGAGGTATTCAAATGTGGAGTTGAGACTTTCAACAGTGAACAGCACCTTGGTGCCTGGAAGTTTCTAGAGGAAAATGCATTCTATGAGATCGACCTCTTTACCACAGCATGTCATGGGTCCCCTTCCTTATTGCTGTCACCTTACAATATCTTGCTACCAGACATAGACTGCACATACGTAAGTGCCTGCCAGCAGTCACATTACTCATGCAGGGCTTGCGTACCAGCACCTGGCTTAAATATGCATGAGTATGTCTCTTTCAAATTTCCATTCTGCAAATTTGACGCTTTCCATTGAAGCCTATATGCCTATGCCTATGAAGGCATATTCCTAACACAAATACAATGCAGCAGACCTGTAGCTGCACTATCTATGCTGAGGTCGCTACGGATGCATGCCTTAAAGTTTGATTCACACAACAGACTAGGTCACTTATTCAGACCATGGATGAAATATCATGTAGCTCATCAGCACGAAATCATGAAACACAGAAGGTTATAGCCAACCAGCTACTCGTTACATGACAGCACTTGGCCACATCGTTTTGTCTATCATGCAAATGCACTATTAGGGTGTGCTCCAAAAATAAATATTTAAGGACTGTGTGACGATATCTGCCACTTTCAAGAGGCCGATCATTACACAAAAGGTGCATCCCAAAACAATGAGGCAATAGCACACTCCAATGCCTTCTCACCCTGATGCCATGGAAGATCTCATCAATGTCGCTCTGCACAACACCATCAGGGAGGTTTCCTACGAATGCTGTGAAAGGTGGCTCTGTGGGCATCGGTCTAGATGGCTTGCCATAGTGATCTCGATGGCCTCCAAATCTATAAAAGGCATATATGCATTGTTTCTTTTGCAGCCATTCTTGTAGAAAAAGTATTTTCGCATAAACTACGATGCTCGCCACACAAGTGCTTGGCATTAAACTGCATGAATGGGTAGAACATAAAAGCATAGTGTTTTGTCAAAACATAAATCAAGTGCAATCAACATTAGAACAGTCAATGACAAGGAGTTGTCCAGTTTGGCAAACCTTATCAGACACAGTGTCTTTGGCTGTAGACAGAACATACGGAATGCGAGGCATAGAGGCTGATGTATGGGTCTGCTCTTTTACACCGACATTATCAGATTGCACGCTGTTTATCAGCCATTTCATAGTGTTCATGCCTGCACATTGTGTCAACAAAGCATCATGCATGCAGACAGCAGCAGCAGCAGTCCAAGATAACGGAGTTTTTTTATATTAAAAAAAAGAAAGCACGCTTGCTTTTCAATTCTGCCCCTTTCAAATAACAGTGCAAAACATGCTGCAAGTTCGCTGCAAATTCGTCTGTTTTTAAAGCAGGCGGCATCGAATGTTTCTTTCTTTTTTATTTTTGCTCCGATTATATAAATATAATACGGTTTATATTTTTTTCCACATGATCTGCCACTCGCCGAAAGTCGCCACGACTGCGCTAAGCATCTCACGCTGCTACGTACGACAAATGTACTGCTCCGACAGGAGGCATGCTGCCGGCGCGTCGCACCCAACGGCAAGTTGCTATTGTCGCAGAATGATTAGGTATGTGTACACAGCCTTAAGCACGGCACTGCGTTCGACACCACGCCAGACTCGCTGGCAATGCGCTATCACGGAACAAGCGTCGCAGACAGGGCCGGCAGCCGGCGTGAGGCCACTGCGATATCGCATGGCTGTGTCGATTGCATTCGGGGAACGCGACGCCGCGCGAACCTCCGAATTAAAATCCTGAACTGAAATATGCACTAGTCAAAATTGTTATCGCTCGATCACGGGCAGATGAAATCAAACAAAACGTTTACATCACCGGGACACGTTCTTTTTTTTCCCCCTATTTTTCGGCGGCGATTGCGACCCACCTTAAAAGAGGCGAACTAGCCAGAAGCACAGCATTTCACTGTCGTGTTAGCCCGCTTGTCAGCCGGCTACAAACACGCCGTTAAATATCCACGCTTATTCGTACCAATCGGACAGCTTTTTGACTTCACATGCTGTTATGAACACCAAATGTGTTTAAGCCAAACGTGTTGCTGTTGGAAAGGGGGGGGGTCTCCATGCTAACGCCGCATGCACAGACATGCGAAGGTTACAACGTATCAGCGACTAAACCCCGGTATTTTCCAAATGTACGGATGAGCGTAGCGTTAATTCACGGCGATGACGTCGCGAAAACAGCTGTAATTACACAAAAAACGGCGATTATTACTTACCTAGAACCGAAGTCACCCTCATACCTGTCCGCCATGATACAATACAAAAGCCGCCGGACGAGTATATTGCAGATCTTAGTAATCAGCGTTCGCAAATAGTGCGATTGCTTAATTTTTTGAAATAATTTAACAATGTTTACATTAAATTATTGAATTCAATAAATTACATTTAGTTTTACCAACCACGTGCATGTAGAGACAAAAATGGCGTCACCCATTAAAGCTGTAAATGGCTGCTTAGCGGTTCGGCTCTAGTAAATAATCGAACCATCTGGTTCATTTTTACCAGTAGTTACCACCGTGTAACAGGTGCTGTCAGCGTGACCGTGCGGAATGCACTTTTATCGCGCGATGCGTGCACAAAATTTTATGCCCGCTCCCAAGTTTTGAGGGTTGGCTGCGTCTGCGCGTTTGTTTATGTTGAGCGCAGTAGGTCGTGGTTGAGCGCTGGCGTGTCACAAATTTCACGGTGAGGCTACGTTGGCTCGCCCCTGAACTAAGCTGCTATCTGCAGAGGTCTGGATTGGCGGTACCCCTTTGTGTACACAATGCGGTGAACAGCTTGTCGGCGATTTTCCTCCGCAAATAGGTTTCTCGAGGCGGCACTGTGAAAACGCCGATAACAGAGCCCTCTATGCCGGGTAGTACAAACGCGATGATCTTTCTCTATGGTGATGCCCTGCTTTTGAATGCACGGCGTCGCGGTATATCTGCTCGTCTCAGCTGCGGTGTGAATTTTGGAGAATTTCTTGCATGGGGAGGCATTGTAGCACGCCTTCCGTCGCCAAGGAAGCAAAGCGCTGTGCCGAATGCGTGCGCTGCGCACGAGAAGTCGCAGACGCCGTTTCGGTGCACGGCCGCTTTCAATGCGTGTGCTGCTCAAGTAGCATGATGCCAAGCTGCAACGGCAGTCTGCTGCAATACAGGTCTATTCGCTTAAGCACGTGCACCAACTCAGAACCGTGGCCCAATAACAATGCACTAATGAAACTAATAATCTGCTGGCGTTAGCACTGTGACTCTGCTTCAGCGGCGCTGGGATGTGTTGACGCCGAGACTGCCGGCCACATGCATGCTTATGCCGCAAAAGTGCATTTCAAGACGTGGCAGTCAGTAAATACTGTGATTGAGTGTCTGTATCCTTAGCACTGGCTGACGTGCAGTGGCTCTTTTTTTTTCACGAAGAATGATGCAGTCGCAGCAACAGTATTGTTTGTTGTCATTCATTTGTTTACAGTAACTTACAATGTGACAAAGGCTGTTTAAACACCACTTTTTATGTACAGTTCCCTATCCTATAGCCACAACTGACTGCCACGTCAGTCAATACAGTATCTTTTGCTTGTTCTCTCAGCAAAGCGTTCTGAAACAGTTTCAGCAGCTCTACATGAACTTTCGCTTAATTAGGTGGGCTGCTTCACCATAAGAAATTGCTTTAGGTCCTGTAAATTCCTGTGCGTGACAGTTTTCCAGTAAAAAGAAATCATCTGCATGCACCTTAGAGACGACTGCGGTTTTCATGGTTAAGCTAAAATTAAATTAAAATTTTTTGTGGCTAAGCACCCTTGATGGGATGATCCACAGGCTACTCACAGTGAACGCAGGTGCTTTTTTTGATAGCTCAACACCAAAATAAAACAGAAAATGAGCCCTGAGCACACACACAAATCAAGCTAGACCAGCTGTATACAGCCAGCTGACAGCGTAACCTAATGCGGAGAGCTGCGGCTTGCGTACTACTCAGTCAATGTTATCTCTCGCTACCAACTCGTCGCATGTCAGTGTGTTGAAAATTTCAGCGTGTCAGGCCCACGACCCTCATGACAATTCACCATGCATCAATAAAAGCGGTGACGATGCGTGGGGACAGTGCGCTGCTTAGCGCAGTCTGGTGTATACTCGCCAGGTCCACTCGCCTCCAGCACGGTTTGTCGGACAAAAAGCGCCCGCAGTCCATGACCTGTGTTCTATTTGGTAGCACAAAAAGCCCTACGTACGTATTGAACACTTTTCAAGTGCGAGATATATGCACAAAACAAGCGAGACTCGTGTTACTCTAGAGGCAGCGTATTTTCCATAGTACGCAGCCAACTTCATTGACCACTGCCAGGTTGCGCCACGGTGCGTTCAGAACTCCAGCGCATCAGCCCCATAAGTGAGCTTGGCCTCAGCATGGGTGTTTTCGCCCTGCTGTCCTTGGTAGCGTCCACGTTGGGGTACAGCCACCGGAATGTTTGTAATACAAGGAAAGACTTTACTGTTGACTCCCATCGTCCAACCTAATTCCTAAAAAGTAAATTTATAATTATTTCTTTAATCTTTTTTCAATTCACTTCAGTATGATGGCTGCACCACTATAAACGCCGTGCAATAATACATCATTCCCCAGTAATCGTTTTTTGTTTTCCTCTTTTCTCCCCCCCCCCCCACCTACTAATTTTGTGCAAACCGCCACACTCTTGTCCGATCCCCCATGGGTAGATGGCACTTGTACAGAGGAAACGACAGTAATGCGAAACATCCTTGTCGAGTGTAGCCCAGTTTTTCCTGCCGTCTGTCAAACCGTTCTCACCCAGACAAACGCATAGATATTGCCCAAAGTGCTTGTGCAATCAATTATTGCGTGACACATCCGCTCTTGACTTCCAGGAAAAATGCACCGGGATTCTTCCAGAAGTGGCAGTTGTTGAAGTTAAGGCATCTAGCAGTCCAACATAGTGACTCCACATAAAAGATAAGCTCACTCCTTCCCATTTCAGTGCACCCTCAGAGCTGCATAGAGTGCCTGTGTCACTCTACAGAACTCTTTCTTTGCCAAAATGCCTTGCCCCAAGAAGCTTCTCCCTCCAGTCGTGTCGTTAAGCAACTCGGATGCCTAAGGCCTGCACTGCCCTACTGGAACGAAAAAGGATCGCTGAACAGTAATACTATGAATCAATGAAATGGGTGAACCAATGAACGTTGAATAATTTAATGTCCAAGTAGTGTGCATATGTACCACAATGTTACATAATGCACATACATAATCATCTCTAACATATCGCTGTAATAAAGCAATTTTCAACAACCACTGTGTCATTCCCACCGCATGTACTACCATTTTGCACACACATTACAACGGTGGTTGTCGTTTCGCTGCAGAAACATAATTCACGAGAACCCTTCTAACCAAGCAATGCTTCATGTCGTGTCACGCTCAACAGGGATTGTGGCTGCCAGAACTTCTTTAGTCGTGCAGACATGAAAGGGAATGCACATGACACATTTGTGCAATTTTGTAATGAAAACGCCAGCACCTACTGACACTGCGAGCGCTGCCAAATACAAGCCAGAAATAAGCTGACATACGTGGTGCAACAAATGTTAAGAAAAATGCCCCCTTTCTTTTATTCAATTTCGATATTACTGCTTAAAAGTTTTGACCTGTATGTAAACATCCACTATCATCGATACCTGCAGCCCAGACGACACACAGCCACCCCAGAGATGTCTAATAGATATCCCTATTTGGACGTTGGGGCCATCCTAAGGATGTACCAGAGCGATCCTGAAACATCCCAAGTGAAAGACCGAAACATGTTCTATGGATGACGCAGCTAGGCCTTTTCTTAGCTACTATTGGGACATAAGCCGGACATTGAATCTCAGCATAGGACTTCATCTGGATGTTAATAATCACTTAATGATGTCTGCTGGTGCTACCCCATGGCTTTCCAAGCTTGTGATGTGTCAAGCAGAGTCACTGAAAGTTCCAATGCTTTATTGAAACTGTCTGTAATACAAGATGTCAGGTAACTAGGGCAACTTGTTTACAAAGCTGTCCCTAATTTTTGTACAGGTATACCACAACGCAAATAGAATTTAGTATAAAAACAGCTGCCCAATGTCTGCTGCAAGTGTTGGCAGTGGATGTGCACAGCGCACGCGGTATACACTGAACACTACGCATTGCATCAATATCACATGTATGCAATGCCTAGCTGCGATGGCACAAATGCGTGCGTGAGCCCGCATGGAAGTACAATTTGCAGGTCCCTTCTTCAAGTAAAGGGGATGCACTATCAACGCTGCGCTCAATTACCTCGGTGGTGGAGCCAGGACAGCGTTTTGCCTTCTGCTGCTGGTGCAAGCGTTCAGTGCATGCACACTATAAACACTAGTGTACCTGCTGAGCTGCTGTGTGTATGCAAGACCTGCCTGGCACACACCAGGATATTCAAGTTTCCAAAGCCAATGAATGCTATTAGAAAATATGCAAACTGTGCTGTATGCATGAGCCTGGGATGTTATGGCTTTGCGTTATAATTTGGAAAAATCAGAAAAGACGTTTCTCTTTCTCCGAGACTGCAAGACCAAACCTTCATGCAGTAGACAGTCTGTTAATGTAGGCTGAGAAAGGGTATGGTTGTTAAGTCCTTAGAGACTTCCCTGGCAGGATAACCTAAAGTAGTATGTAATTTTACAGAGCACCCATCTGGGAAGTACACACACAGCCATCTGGTAGCCACCAGCCATCTCCTGACGCACGTTCACGAAAAAAATTTCGCATGCCAATTCCACATACAAATCATATCTGCATGATGCATTTTTCGCACCTTGCTAAGAAGTTGCATGGAAATCTACCGGACATATTCATTTGGATGTGGGACCTGTGGATCTTTTTGGGAGTCCGTGGGACTTCTTCTGTCATATAAGTGTACAGTTAGGTCCACTGTTAAAAGGTTCCTAAAATGGTTTGGACAAATTTTGTAGACGCCTAAGGCACAGCTACGATAAAGCATTCACCCCAGAACTTAAGTGAAGCATCCCATATTAAGAGAGCTACGGACGACTGCAAGTTACCCTCCTCCCAAGCTATGCTTTTTCTCAACTCGTTCGCTAAGCGATTGGGGCTAGGCCCTGCCTTCAGTGGCTCTGCATCATGATGTGATGTCGTGTCGTCTACTTCTGGTGTCTTGGAGCCAGTGCTCGACACCTCTCCAATAGCTGCTTGGCTACCGATCCCCAGTGAGAGCTATCCAAACAGCATGCATTGCAAATGCTCTGTCGCGGCTCCGAGTGTATCCAGTACTCCAGTAAACGCAAGCAAGCTGAGCATTTTGAAGGATGGGCAAAGGCGTAAACTAAATCCCCTCCGTACTACTACCGCTGTAATGAAGAGGCTTTAGCGTAAACGTGAACGACCTGCACGGTGCAGCCACCTAGTCGTGCAGAGCTTAACCAGCCAAACGCGAAGCTAATATTACTGTAACCAAGCGTAAAACATTTTAAATATTTAAAAAGCAATGCATTCACAATTATGCAGCTGCCGAAAATTTACAACAGCAGCAAAGTTACTTTGTTACTGCTATATTAGCTCTGTGTTTATCTGGCTGAGCTCTACGCCACCAGGTGGCTGCACGCTGCTCATGTTAGTGCCTCCGCCCATCTGGCAAAATGCCCAATCCATCTACATTTACTGGAATACCAGACATGCTGAAACTCTCTTTTGTGGTAGTAATCCTCCGGTATGAAGTGACGGCTGCAAATGCGTAGATCCTGGCACAGATCAGATACCGGCAGCCCGGTGCACTGCAACCATTCTGCTTGCCTGTTGTCTTGTGGAGGGATACGATGTTGCAGCTTGACATGTCCCCAATCGCTAGATTTGCAGCCCAGGATGAACCGAGGGCAATTCATGGTCCCGTTACAGTTCACTTTGTGCGGCAATGAATGGAATGGATGCCAAACACCTGAGACAGGATGTGCCTAGTTGTCACGCTCGTCAACACGAAAAGACTTGTCCACCAGGTGTGTGGCGGGATTATGCACCAGTGCAAATCTTACACTCCTTTGTCCTATGTTCACCCCCTCTATGCTGGAAAGTGGTTTCTCTCCAAATTCCTCTGTCTGGGTTGACTCGACGTGACCTGTTTACCCCCTCTATGCCAGGGAGTGGCTTCTCTCCGTACTCCTCTGTGTGGGTTGACCTGATGTGACCTATGTTCACTCCCTCTATGCCAGAGAGTGGCTTCTCACTATTTCTTCAAATGCCTCATTATGTAACGCCTCTTAATGCACAAAAAACAAGACATAGACGCAACTTTTCCCTTATGCCATTATTTTCTAAAACAAAATCCCACATAAATAGTTTTTATCCGTGTACTATAAACGAATGGAATTCTCTCCCTGTTGATGTACTTTAATCAGGGAACTTGACAAATGTGTTGGAAAACTATTTGTCACATAAAATAACACAACCATAAGCAGTATGTCTCACTATTTTTCTCGTTTTGTTATGTGAAATTTCCTGTATTTTGCTATGTTTAGTGCCCAATTGTTGTTTGGCAGTGTTTTTATCCACATTCAAATGTGCGATTCTTTTTGTTGTAGATACTGTGCTAAGGCAAGCATCTTGATTTTTGCAACGTGGCTATGGGCTGCATCCTTTTCATGCACTGTTTATATATATATATATTTCATTATTATCTTTGTTGCATTGTCATTACCTTGTCAACTGTATTGCACCTCCTGCATGGGCCAGTATGTTGGCCTGCAGTATGAATAAATAAATAAATAAAATAAATAAATAAATTTCTCTGTGTGGGTTGACCCGACGTGTCCTGACCAGGGAGCAAGACAGAATTTATTTATTTATTTATTTATTGATACTGCAATTTGATACTGCAATTTGATACTGCAATTGATACTGCAAGCAGTTTCACAAAAATGGCAAAATGTAAACAAAAGAAGTAAGGGTGCAGGTTGAAGCTCTGCAGCCAGCATCAGGTATACATTTGAACAAGATATCATACAGTAAAAAATAAAATACACAATAGAACAGTAAAGTAATGAAATGCAGTAACACAGACTAGGTAATATGTTGAGCGAATAACGTTGGTGACGGTTGCAACACTTCATTGTTAGTGAGGTTATTCCAATCGGTAATAGTTCGTGGAAGAAATGAGTATTTAAAATAGTTATTACAGATGCGAAAAGGAGTTAAAGTTAGCTGATGTCGTTGTCGGGTCGCATACCCAGACGAAAAATGAACTAAATGGGTGAGTTCAGTTCTGTAGTGTCCTTTAATTAATTGGTACATGAATTTAAGTCTTACAGAACGATTTCACTCATTTATTGTCGGCAGACCAGCTTTGATTAAAAGATGTGTTATCGATGTATGTCGGTAATTATTATATATGTATCGAGCAGCCCTCCTTTGAATATGTTAGTCTTAGTCAATGGGTCCCAAATGATAGCAGCATAACCTAAGGTAGGCAAGACAATACATTTGTAAGCAAGGAGGCAGACAAATCTAGGTTTAGACAAATCTAGGTTTAGACAAAAGGTCTAAAATAGATCTTGAATTCCCTTGTATTCGGGTGGGGTGCTCTACAGTTTGCGTCAAGTCAAACGAGAAAGCTATATCAAGCATTGCTTCACTTGATTCGTCACTATGTGTTTTGAGTGCGAATGTTGACCAGTCAATATCCGGCAAATTGAAGTCGCCTGTTAAAATAATGCGACATTTAGCTTAATAAAGGTTGTCATATAATCTTTAAGGTTATCCAAGACCATGACAGGCTATCCAGGCGGCCTATACAGTGCTCCTACAATATACTGCACATTGTTATGGTATGCCTTACAGAAAATGCATTCAATATTATGAGGTTGCCTGGATGGTGGAGGGTATAAGAAAATCAGCGAGCCGACATGTGGTGACACATCTTCTCTACCCTTGCGTGCAGGAGCACACATGCCAAATGTTTTGGTACTTTTTTTGTCTTGGAGCGCACTGCTCACCCGTTATGATGTATTAAACTTCTGTTATTGTTTTTACATCACCTTGTATTCCCTGCCGAACTCCGATGGTCAACCTGGTTCGAGCTCCAAGGAAGTGCTTTTGAAGGTCGCCGAAACCCCATCCTCCCAACTGGTGGCAGCCTTAACAACTGGTAAGTAGCGGAGGGACATGGATGCACGAGCCTCGTCTACCAAGTTGCAAGTGAAAGCAGCGTTTGCGATGGTCTACACCGGATTCTTGGCTACAAGGTGGTCAGTGTGAGACTTTCTCTGCCGAGTTTTGTCCAGTTTTGTTGAAGTGTTAGAACAGAACAGGTAATTTAAGCTATTGTTGTCACCTAGTTAGGTTGCAGCAAGATAGTTGTGTGCAGTAGAGCGAGCAGCACTGAAAACAGCCATGAATTTGAAGTTATTACATAACCGGAGTTGTTGGATCTGGCGAAGGAGTCGCACCTGGATGTCAATAGTGCACTCCAAAAACCACATTTGATTGAGGCTATTCTTGCTCAGGAGGCTGAGTATAATGAGCTTACGGAATGCCTGGAGATCATTAGAGACTGTAAAAAGTCAAGTAGAAGAGCAGAAAAATGAATGGGAACATAATGAGCAGAAAGTGCGGGAGCATGAGGAACGGGAATATGCACTAACGAGATCGAAAGCTTGTGAGTTAACTGAAAGCAGTCGTGAAAACGGCACTAACTGAGGTGGATGACTGTTCAGAACTTCAGGAAATGGAGATCGAGAATGCCGCCGCGCTGGAACTGCAGGAGTCTGAATATGCACAGGCAGAGGTCCCAGTAGTGGCAGCAGTAGAGTATTGCAAGAGCAGTTGGCAGATTTGTTTGTAGCGCCTACGTTGGAATGCCTACAGCGGCTGTTAGAGATAGACAGTTCAGCCTTGAAGTTCGAGAAAAACAAGGACCCCAGCCTGCGAACATCTGAAGCAACCTAAACGAAGGCGTGGCATGGAAAAACGTGAATTTTTGTGAGAGAGGCAGCCTACTGGTACTGGAAGTATGTAGGTCGCAGGGGTGTCACATTTGACCAGCTGGTCATGTCTCAGGCTTATCGAAAGGTTCTTTTGTGCTTCTCGCATAGAAGCTCTCGAGCCAGTCACTTAGGTGGCAAGAAAACTAAAGATAGACTATTACAGGAGTATTACTGGCCAGGTTGTTTCCATGACAGAACAATTTGTAAAGACTTGCGGCACATGTCGGCACGTGGAGCAGCCAGGTGAAAAGTTAAGAGTGCCGATCGTCACTGAGCACTTTTGCCGGCTCGTAGTTGACACAGTAGGCCCACTTGCAGTAACAACCTCAGTATACCATCATATTTCGACAGTGATTTGCCCCGCTACTAAGTTTCCTCAAAGTGGTCCCACTTAAAGAATTTAGTTTGGTGGAAATACTTAATGCACTCCTCCTGATATTTGTGCGAGTTGGTTTCCCCACCGAAGTACAGTCCGTCAAGGCACCAAAATGTCAAATGGTGCAAGTGGAAGCGATCTATTTCGGTCATGCATTCGGACAGCTCCGTCGCCGTCCTTCTGAGCTGAAAGTGGCTGTGATACGAGATTTCCCACAGCCTCGCACAAAGACCGATATTCTCTTTACTAGGGATCGCCGGGTATTATCAGCAGTACATTCCCAAGTATTCTGAACTAGCTAGCGCTCTTACTGATGCTCTTCGAAAAACCACAGACTGTCCTCTGGGACGAAAAGAAGGAATCCTCTTTCAATGCCCTGAACAGTGCACTGACAAATCAGCCTGTGCTAAGATCACCAGACTACACATGGGGATTTGTGGTTCAATGCGGTGCGAGCGAGGCATAGGTGTCATACTAGTATATGCCAAAAGGGAGAGAGTGACGGAGAACATCCATTTTAAGCAAGTCGGAAACTCACTAGTTGAGAACAGGCGTACAGCGCTACTGAGAAAGAATGTGCATGTCTCGTATGGGCTATTCAAAAATTGTCTGGCTATCTTGCAAGCTCGAGGTTCACCATTGAAACAGATCATTGTCCTCTCAAATGGTTGCAGACGTCTTCCAAAAATGACCGTCTCCTGCACTGGAATCTTGCTTTACAACAATATTTTTTTGAGATACGCTATAAAAAGGGGACTCGCAGTGGCAATGCCGATGCCTTAAGTCGAAGCCCCTAGACCGAGAATCAGCCTCAGGTGTTTCGTAAAACCATATTTTTTTCCTGATGTAGGGTACGAAGGGTCTTATTTTGGTTTACGCAGTTGGGTTATGTCTTGTGAAATGTATAACAAATTCATGTGTGTGTTTACTGCTGTTGTAGATTCTGTAAAACTGGCACTTTTGAGTGGGAAATAAGCCTGGCAGAGCTTAACAAGGTTTTGTCTCGTGCCTGTTGACTGAGCGGCTGAGTCCCAGTATACTTCAAGCACTGACCTGCATCATCCCTCTGGCCAGCGCATGTCATCCATTTCCCATTTGGATATCCTTCTGCAGTGTGGCAGTCTGTTACAGTTCACTTTGTGCGGCAATGAATGGAACGGATGCCAAACGCCTGAGACACGACATGCCTAATTGTCACGCTAGTCAACATGAAAATACTTGTCCATCGGACTTGTGCGATAGGATTATACACCAGTGCAAATCCTACTCTTGTTTGTGCTGCGTTCACCCCCTCGACCTTGGGGAGTGGTTTCTCTCCATATTCCTCTGTGTGGGTTGACTCGATGTGACCTACATTTACCCCCTCTTTGCCAGGAAGTGGTTTTTCGTATTCCTCTGTGCGAGTTGACTCGTGTCCTGACAAGGCGCTCTACCAGGGAGTAAGAGAGAATGAGGTTGCCCAGAGGGCGGATGGTATAAGAAAAGCAGTGAGCCACGACGTGTTGACACATCTCCCCTACCTTTGTGTGCAGGAGCATGCATGCTGAACGTTTCTGTACTTTTTTTTATCTTGGAGTGTACTGCTCACCCGTAATGATGTATTAAACTTCTGTTATTGTTTTTAAATCACCTCGTCTTCCCTGCCAAATCCTCTCCTATGGTCAACCTGGTTCAAGCTCCAAGCAGACGCTGTTGAAGGTAGGACGAAACCCCGTCCCCGTAACAGCTGGTGGCAGCCTTAACAGTCCTCACAAAAAGAAACCTCGAGACCAGCCTTGACCGCGCACCTCGCATCAGCAAGGAGCATGTTGTAACACAAGCAGACGCCACTTGCTGTGCGCCGGGAGTGCTTGAGTGTAATGACAAATTACCATTGTGTATACTCTTTCTGTTACTTTTTGTTTTATAGAAACAAATTAACAAACATTCCAATTATTACAAACATTTGTTCACCATAAATTGAAAAAAATTACAGATGCACAACCTGGGCAGCCAATCGTATAGCTCGCCTAACTGACATCCTGTGCACCCGCTACGTACGTGGTGACGGGGCAACAGAAAACTCTGGGAGTGGCGCCGCTGCAATTGGTAGCAATGAACATTTTTAAAACCTTGTAATAAATAACATGCTTTATACAGGGTGCTTAAATGTATCACTTCATGATCAGAAGGACCTGCCCTAACAACTCAGTATGTTTGTACAATATCATCAAAATCATTTCAAGGTCCTTTTAAAGGGAACACGCAAGGTTCTGGCTCACATCTTTAAAGTGCTGCTTCTGCTGGTGCATTCTGGAGTGCTGTCAATGCACTATGCAGGTAGATAGACAAGAACTAGCTCCATCATCTGCATGTCATCTTGTCAACTGCACGTCGACTTTCCACACAGAAATTCACTCATACTCTCCTAATACATGACCCTTGAACAATGAACCTATCTGTGCATTAGGAAGTTTTATATTTTATGGACCCAAACTTAGAAGATACAAACCACCAAGTTTACAAAAGAACACAAAAGGCCAACAAGAGAGTTTGAGTTTTTGCGTATGCAAAGCCGCTTGATTATGCTATTTCTAAAACTACATGACACATTATCTTTCATACTTGACATTTTCAAAGTACATGACAACGCAGTAAAATGAACAGCAATGCATCTTCGCATCCTTTATTCACACGGGAAGGTCCCCTACCAATGTAACATTGTAGGTCATTCTGGTACACACCATGCTGGAAATCTGCATTACGAATTTGTACTTTTTGTGGATTGGTGTGAACATCTTTCTGTGGTCTTGGGAGTTGGGTAGTCCACTGCTTTGTCAATCAGCTGGAGGCAAAAGGAAGCAAGCAAATGCCAAATTGGTAACACACACAAAATATGAACAGAGGATTTCAAGCCAGCTTGGCTCACTGGAATAACACAATCTTGATGCCTGAAGAAAGCACACAAGAACTAGGTGGTAACACAAAGGCTTAGTTTCACTGATGGTGCTAGTTATGTGCAGTACTCTTTGGGGAACACACGGGAAGTTTTTCAGCCCTGCGCTGAAATCCTCAAGCTGCGTTCCCACTTGATGGAGGCGGTCAAGATGAAACTCTTGTGTTGCAAATAAATGGATGGATTTAATGGGCGTACCATTGAAGCAAGGTGGTGGCTAGTGCCATCACGCTTGTTTTCTTTTTTCTTTTTTCCGTTGGCCCGTGGCCAACGTTATTAAACTGTAGATGCCTGAAGTTCTGTATTAAAGAGTAATCTATTTTCATTCTGTGTTCCCTACCTTTATGCCACCAATACTCCTGCTGTTGCCTTTTATTTTCTCCTACACCAGGTTTAATTGCCTTTCCCCTGCTATCTTTAAAACCAAAGAGATCAGGCAGGGCACACACAACAACATATAGCAACATATAGCATACATATACCTAAATATATGCGGAACCCCATGGCGACAACAATGGCAAAAATTATCTTGGAGTTCCCACATAATTGCTATTGCAATAAATGGCGCCTGCATTGCCTTTGCCTTAGGTACTCCCTGCAGAGTGGCCAGTTTTGCTTGCAAGTGTGTTTGGGTTTCTTCTTTTTACCAAGTTTATTGCAAACTTTTCAAGTTATTTGTCATGGTCTTTTGAGCCTTCATGCTTTTTTTTTCGTGCAGAATGAATTTTGTTGCATGATCTTAATGAATCCTCTCGCATGATTATCTTCAGGTGGCCAGAAGCGGTGCACGCATTTATATACAGGACCCATAAATGGGATGACCAAGCTGAAATCTACTATCACTGCTCAAGAAAAGAAAAAGAATTAAGGGGAGGTAGCGGCCACCACTGGTGCAATCAATGATGGCAGTGATGTGTTGACTGTTTCTCTCAATGTTTTTGAAAGGTTCAGCTGCTTCATGAAACTACGAAAATAGTGTAACATAAATCTTTTTTTTTTTATGAGAAGCATCACTTGTTTATGTATATTTTGAACAAGCCATACACAGTAAAAGGAAAAATGGATGCTGACAGCAAACAACCATATTATGATCATATGACATGAAGTTTATTTAGATTTGTTTTGGGAGGGTCATCCGCTAGCTGGCCCAGTTCACGTGGTCACACTGGCACTCCGAGTCCAAAATCCTAAATTTGAAGGCCACTTCACTCGCAACAACTGTGGTTACAGAGCTCTGTAGTTCATGTTGCGTAATGCTCCCAGCACTCTGACGGTATACAAGTGCAAAAAGCATCCAGGTCTTTGTTGTCTAATAATTGTTACAGAAGACCTCCTGCACAGTTAATGTCAGTGGACTTCATTCACATCATTGACGCAGACAATACAACAAAGTGCAAGAAATTAGTTTTAAGCATTACATTAAGATATCCCTGGAATATGCACTTATGGTTTCAGTAGTTCTGGAGAACTAGCAAACTGCATAAGAGTGCTTTCGTTCATTGACCATTAGCGGCACAAATGGAGAGAATGATCAAAACCATGCGTTTCAAGTCACGCTGCCACATTACTAACAATGCTCATACACTCTGCCAAACAAGCCACAGATAAAAACATCAAATCAGATAAAGGTTCACCTTTGGTGACCTTTATTTTCATATTCATAATTTTTCATATTCCTTCCTTGGCTTCGCTGTCTTTTGGTTCCTTGTGGTCTTGCTAGAAATTCGGCCCCTTGATCTTCCCCGTCATTAATCTCTATCACTATAAGATACGTCCCACAAAAGTGAGAACACCACCAAAAAAAGAACCTCAGGAGCCTCTAAAAACAGCTGTGACTTCTGTTATATGCATCTGTATATTCAGTTGGTGCATAACGTTAAGGCCACCTGCTCTCGGACTGCAGGCCCACATTCAACACATTCAAAGTGCAAAGTTTGCATTCAGTATTCGCTATGACAGGGAGCTCAAAGCACTAGTACTCAGAGGTGTCCACACAGGTCTGTTCATATATATCCCCCAATCCCCGTTGATTCCTACAAATGTATGGTGCAGGAGAAAAATAAAATAATGCATGAGAACTTTAACAGTCCTACTATTTATTTATTACTTACTTTTATTATTATTTTTTCCTTCATTGTTTTGCCTTTGTACAATTCATTAAAACGGCAATATGGCAGCTGCAATAGCAGTGGTACGTCAAGACAAATGGTCACTCATAATAACGCATCCTAATATGAAATCAGTCTCAAAATAAAGAATGCCGTGCAATATCTCATGCAAGACCAAGGATAAAATATGCTGCAACTTCCAAAGGTCACAGAATGTTTCTATAAATGTTGGGACAGTCATGACTTGTTAAAGTAATGACGTTTATTTAACAGCAGATGACTTACCGAATTGGGCCTGGCGTAAGACAGCACAAGGTGCGTGACATGGAGGATTATAATGACCATCCAGAAGATTTGAGCAAAGACGAAGCCGCAGCGTTTTGCCCTGTTTGAAATACACTTGATCACACTACGAGGCTACAGGCTACCAGCACACACTTCTTTCTTTATAAAATCTGCATGCAAAGAAAAATACTTAAAATGTAGATAGCAAGGCCCTATATAAGTTAACAGTATGGCTTGTTCACCTTGACGTCCCCTTTGCTGTTCACTTATAGCATGCAATATGTAATAAAGAAAGAAAATGAAAAAACTATCATGGGGAATTAAAGAAACAGTAGTCGCATGATACAAACATCCTAATTTCTCTTACAAATTTTTCTGAGCCTATAAGTCCATCCCTGCTGGCTATCATCACTGGAACCTGTGACCAAGTTCTTACACTACCAAGCACTATAAAATCTAAAGAAACAATTACAGTCAACACCCAATTTTCAGACTCCCTAGGACCGCGAAAACAACCGAAGAATTGGGACGTCCGAGAAAACGAATGTATGCCTTTAACTGCCCTCAAGGGCTCAAATCGCCACAGCCACGTCCGAAATCGCTTTAAAGACCTGCCAGTACAATTATTAGGCGTCTCTCAGCTCGTACTGTGACAGGAATGCTTCACCGCAATACATTGCGCATGCTTGGCCGTGTAACAGGAATGTATTGCGGCAAAGCTGACTTTCAGAAACCAGCGTTATGCAACGCTTTACACGTCTCGGTGCTCGTACTGCGACAGAAGACGGCGGGTGTGCGTGTGAACACATTTTTCGGAAAACATTTTACGTCCGTGACAGTGACCCCTTTGCGCACTTGGTATGCTTCACCGCAATGCAGCGCGTATGCTCGGCCGCATGACGCCTCTGTATAGTGGCAAGGCTGACTTTCGGGAACTTGCGTTATACAACGCTTTACACCCTTGCCGTGCTTTATGCGCTTCTACGCCATTGGCGAGGATGTTAAAGGCGGACTCGGCGCCACTGCCGACAGCGGCGAATCCTTTAAATTAAAGACACGGCACCAAACAACAGGGAGCTGGATAGCGAACGTCAAAGCAGCTAAAACAGCACAAAACGACCACTATAGGTGCCATCAGATCAACGAGCAAGAGCGCTAGTTCGAGCCTGCGAGATAATCAAAATGGCGGAGGCGATGGCTTCAATTAATGTCGTTTCGGACCTGCGGTCGAAGCAAAAGGTCTAAAAAATCGGACGGAGAAATGTTTCAGTGTCTAAAATTTCAGACGTCCTTATACACTGGCTCTATGGGGTATGATGTGGCAGTACCATGAAGGTGTTCGAATTATCAAGCACGCCTGAATAATCGGTTGTTGATTGTATATGCAAGATCACCATTAGCCTTTGTGATATATATTGTTACGATATATATGTTACTGATATATAATGCTAGAGTTAATACTAGACAGCCATAAGCAAGACACAGAGAAAGGATGTTCAGCTGGATGAGGACCTTCAAGCATGGTTACAAAGTAAATATCAGCAGTCTTTCTAGAGAAGCTTACAGCTTACAATATTTCATGTAGCCTTTACCACACTTTTTTGGTGGGTTCTTACTTTGGACTGAAACCAATCCAAGTCTCTGGAATAACACCTGTTGAAAGCTACGCATTCACCCTTTAATAGCCCTGCCAAGTCACAGTCATATGTGGCACTTCTCTTGAACATCACTTCTCTGGATCAGTGCCCTTATCATTTTTTTTAGTCGCGTTGTGAGACGCTGCAACACAGGAGAATCTTTCTGCACCAACAAGGCTATTTCTTCTGATTATCAGCATTCTGCTTAAAGTGGTTACCTGTCCAGCCTCTGACGAAGTGAAGTCGGAGGCTCGTGGTCAATAGAATCGTAAACATGTTGCGTTCGCTTGGCCACATTTTCCCACTGGTACATCTTGCTCACTCGTGCGTGTGCTTCTGCAGCTGGCACAACATCGCCTCGTGCATGTCGCTCAATGGCACACTCCAGCCCTTCCAGAAGCCCTGTACAACAAAATTTACTTTGGCTATACCTGGCATGTCCATGGTCTCACAAAACAGCACAGAGGTCATAAGGCTGCAGCATTAAGCCTCTGCAACAGTTTCAACTACAGCAAGTGCAGTTTTAATGTCAAAAGTTACCATAAACTCACAGACCGAGGCATGCTGTAGAGGGAAGGACGGCCAGCTCTGGTTGAGAGTTATCACTGTCTCAAGCCTTTTCCCCCTACAGAAAGTCCGCAGCTAAAAGCCATAACAGCCTATGAAACTCATCATGCCACGTAGTGCATGACGATTAGCAAGGCCAACCTCATCTATATGGCACAGTATCATGAGCCAATCCGTACGATGCTACGCTTGAAATAGAGTCACCTGCATTAACACATCATAAGTGATAATTGGTATCAAGCAGTTGAAAGAGAATAGCAGGTGCCAACGTGAGGCTGCACAAATAATTGACTCTCTCTAAAAAAAGTGAATATCTCAAAGCCAGGGTCTACTTGCCTCGCACACTGGGGTCACAAAGATGGATCAGATCAGGTGGAAGCACCTCGGGCACGCCTCCAACCCTGGTGCTCACAACCTGCAAACTTGGGTAGCAACCGTACAAGCAATCGGTACAGCCTAGGCACAGAACTGCGTGCTAAGCAAGGTAGAAACTTGTCTATCTTGTTTTGTTTTGGAAAAGTTTGTGTATTGCCTGATACTGAGTTAACGGTCTCAAACATGTAGACCATGTGCTTAATACAGCTAGGGAGCAGTCATCCTCTTTTTAGTAGCCAAAAGCTTATGCAACTCTCTCCAGGCCCCTAACATGCCATAAGAGTAATGAGGTATATGTACCTTGTATGCAGATTGACGTGTAATGCGAGTTCAAGCTCTCTAATAAAGAATTAACTGAATATAACTGAACTTATTCATTCATTCAATTACTTGCATGTTTACTTAAAATACAAAGTAAAAGCTTGCAGACACTAAAACAGGATAACCTGGTAGTAGTGTGTTAGTGCTTAGAGCATTCAGCAAGTGCTCGGAAAAGCAACTTTCTGGGCAAAGAAAATCACAATGAGGGCCAAATTTTTCTTAGGTTTTACTGCAAACAAACAAATGAAACAATGAGATGATTGCACAATGTTTTAGATATTTCCAAGCACTTCTGTTACAAATCTGGATTCATTTTTTCATAACAACAGTCTATGAAAGCTGTCAGATGTTCTCACTTCAGGATTAAATGCGATAAATCGATTTCACATTTCACTATGCCACTTCTGCAAAAGATACTGATAGTGGCAGTCTCTAGTGAACTGAAGGGCAGCTGTCATCCCAAGCACCTTGTTCTTTTTTTTTTGTCATGTTTCGTTCCCCCCTCCCCAAACCTCGAACCCCATTTTTTTTCCTGTGACCGACTGGCTTGATTCTCAAGGTGAGCGGGCAGTAAGGAGAGAATAAAAATATGACGATAAGAACTACAACAGGAGCTATGAAAACCTCATTTGCACTCACTGCATAAAGCCATACAGAATCTAGAGGTCCACATACATTATTAATTGATTACAGTGATGGAATTTCCCAGTTTGACATTATCATTATAAATGTATTTTAGTGTAATACACGTTACCTTTGCATAATAAATGTTATCAGATTTCCTTGCTCTCTCTCTCTCTCTTTCTCTCTTTTGCAATTTCAACATAATGTAACGGTACCGGGAAGCCAGCCTTTGCTTCATACAGGAACTTGCAAAAGCATGACAACAAAAGACAATAAATTCTTAATTTTGCTTGTTTTTCCTTCCTTTTTTTTTGCTTTTTTCTTTTCAGAGCAGCATTTTCAATCCTGAACTCACCCACAGGCACAGGCTTCCACAATAGCCATGCAGAATGCCTCTGTCAATGAGGCATTCAAGAAGATGTCTCCCTGCACCATGACCTGAAAGAAATAGCCAAGTCAAGTCTGCCACAGGATTACAGCTAGGTTCTAGGCAGGGCATGCATTTAAGCATTCTAATGAGGCAATAAATATGCAGGCCATTGCTTCAGAAAAACAATACCCGAGAGGTGAAACAAGATGTTATAAAATAATGCCAAAAGCTACAAGAAAGCTCCACATTTTCCTGTAACATATGCAACCAGTGTACAAAAATGTGTCTTCATCTGGGCCTGAAACCCTTCCTCGATTATTCCTTTATTCATCCTGAAATTTGATACAAATCAACTTATCTCTCCAATAACTCACACAAATCCATACTCACGCCTACATGCAGTGCAAAATAGTACATGCAATAGACATCCATAAATAGAGAAGAGCCGCCAAAGGCAACAGCCCCATAACTATACTGGCTTTTTTATCTTCTACGCGGAACTACCTCAATCTGCAGATATTGGGAGAACCATTTCCCCACTTACATCTCTCACAGAGTCGTGCTCAATGGCTCCCAGCATTGTAATTCTTTCCTGCAGTCGATGCCGTTCCCTAACTTCTTCAATCACAAGCCTTTTCGGGCCATCGCCACCTCAGGATAGAAGGACAACAAAGATGATGCAAGAAATTGGTGCACTGCGGAGCACACCTATTTGGCCTTTAAAGGCCAACTGCAACGAAATTTCACTGTGACTAAATTGACTTCAAAGGAGTAGCAGATACTACTGAAGCAATCATGGCAAAGCCGAAGGGTAGATAACTATCTGATTTTCTTATTAACAATCACTGAATATCACCCATACTTCAATGCATGCATAGCAGGCAACACTACGAAGGTGACAGCAACTTGTATCATTGCTCGCATCTGCGACTAAAAATTTGTGCGTCACATATAAAAGAAAGATATAGATATTGATCATGTAATTCAATTTTGCATTGACTCATACCACATTTATATAGCAAAATATGATATATTTATTACATGCACGACATTTAAGATCTGAACCTATTTGTATCGGCCGTGGTATAGCAAAAAGAAGTGAACGACTCGGTTTAATGTCAACACAACAGTGAACCCCAGATGTTCATTGAACGCACAATATATACTTGCAGCTAGAAGAGGGGAAGGTTGAGTACTGGCCGATTGCTTCTCCAACTAAAAGCAATGATAACTGGTGCACAGTCAGTCTGTGCTCTTCAATGCGATACACTGTTTACCTCCAGATGAGCGGGGGAACATGTTCTGCAACCGGCAGACACAGCACATCAGCTGGGCCCACGACCAACACATGGTATACACAACCTACTGGAAGCACAAAGGTATACAAATAATACATAATTTGATGTAAACGTGCTTCCAGAAGTTGTGGTTATGACATATGAAGTAGTTATTTTGTAGAAAGCGCTGCAGATCATAAACAACTGCAGTGTAAGGCGCGCAGAGTGAGAGGGAGAGAGGTGAAACTTTAATGTCCACTACTGTGGGCTGCAAGCCCGGGCCAGGTCCGTAACGGCCCCATTGCGCTCAGAGGTCTGCTAGTCCATGTGGCTGCAGCACATCTGCAGCCCGCGTGGTGGCGGTCCTCTGCCACACGGAGTGAACCTTCAGTTGCCACACTACTTGCATAGCTTCCACGTTATTGCGTGCTGTGTATGAAATGGAGCATAAGAGGACAATGTGCACACATGATGCAGATACCAGTGCATTGCCTCAGAGATTTTCAGCGTGCCACGGGCATTGCCAACCTCCAAGGTGACGCCAGGTGCCATGCTGGTTCTCATCATTTTGGGTTCTGCATCACTTCTAACAAGTGCTAATAATGGCGTTTTCTTTTCAGTTATGGTACCAAGAACGTATACTTTTGTAAGCGTTTTGTGATGAACCGACTGATATTTCAAATGCAAATTTCTCATGAAGGGTGCTCCATAGTACATATTGGGCACAAGACCACCAATGGAAACAGCGGTGCTACAATTGTACTTGCATTGAAAGTGAGATTACATGGTATTGCTTTGCCGTGGCAAGAGCACACAGGGTAATGTTATCTTGCAATTTAGGATATTTATTTTATTTCGATCATTCATAAACATTCTCTCTTGTCACTGAATAGTATTGACTGTCGTATTAGAACCAAAAAAGGTTGCTTGGGGCACTTGAAGCACCTTTCAATAGGCTCATATTGCAGAATATATCCAGCCAAGGCCAGGATTTGTTCTTACTTTGGGGTGATTGTACGTTTATAATGCAATGACAAGACGTGGTCTATGCAAAATTTAAAGGGTCCCAAAACGATTTGGACATAATTTGTAGACGCGTAGGGTACAGCTACAGTAAAACCATTCGTGCCACAATTTAAGTAAAGCATCAGATGATTACAAGTTCTCCTTCTCCCTAGCCATGCTTTCCCTCTTCAACTCATTTGCTGTGTGATCGAGGCTAAGCTCTGCCTTCAATGGCTCTGCGTCAGGACCTGGCATCGTGACACCTACTTACGGTGTCTTGCAGCCAGCGCACGAAGCCTTTCCAACCTTTCCGCCAGCTTCCCAGCCATTGATCCCCAGCAAGAGCTATCCAAGCAGCGTGCGTTGCAATTGTTCAGTTGCAGTGCCGAGCCCCCCCCCCCCCCCCCATGTCAGGTATTCCGGTAAACACAGGCAAGCTGAGAATTTTGACGAACAGGCACAAACGTGAACAACTTGCACGATGCAGGCAGCTGGTGGCGTAGAGCTGAGCCAGCCAAACGCAAAGCTAATATTGCTGTAACCAAGTGGAAAACATTTTAAACATTTCAAAAGACAATGCTATTACAATTACGCTGCTGCCGAAAATGTGCACCAGCAGCAAAGAGTAGAATACACTTGGTTAATGCTATTTTAGCTCTGTGTTTGTCTGGTTGAGCTATATGCCACCAGGTGGCTGCAACCTGCAGGTCGCTCACGTTCCATCAAAACACCCAGTCCACCGGAATTTGCCGAAATACCAAACACACAAAAATCTGATTTGTGCTAGTAACCCTCTGGCGTGAAGTGATGACTGGAAAATCCTGGTACCCACTAGATACCGACAGCCCGATACACTGCAGCCACTTTGTTTGCCTGTTGCCTTGCAGAGGGATGTCGCAGCTTTACACGTTCAATCACTAGATTTGCACCCACAACACAACAAGGGCGATTCATGGTCCTTGTGAAAAGAAACCTCAAAACCAACAGTGAATGCACAGCTCATGTCACCATGGAACATGTTGTAGCATAAGCAGACCACAATTGCTGTGTGCCGGAAGTGCTTGAGTGTAATGATAAATTGTTGTAGTGTATTCTCTTTCTGTTACTTTCTTTTCTTTTTTTATAAAAACAAATAAACCAACGTTCCAACCATTCACTCAACATAAAGTTGGAAAAGTGATCGATGACGCAACCTGGGTAGCCAATCGGATAGCTTGTCCAACTAACATCATGCACACCTGCTACGTAGATGATGACGGGGCGGCTGAAAGCTCAGGGGTGCAGTGCCGCTGCGATTGGTAGCAATTCACATATTTAAAACCTTATAATAAATTGCACGCCATATGCAGGGCTCATAAATGTGTCACTTAATGATAAGAAGGACCGGCCGGGCTACAACTGATGATAATGATAAGATAATTATATCTTAATGATAAGACATGGCCGGGCTACAGTTGGTGACAACATTTGCCGCATAGAAAAAAAAAAGGTATTTGACTTGTTCTTTTTTCATCTTTTTCATAAGCAGTGCAAATTAAGATGACCTGGACAACTATATGACACAAACATAACATAAAATTATGTAAATTTTACAGTACAAAACAAGACCACCACCATACTTCGTAGTTACACACTTCTTTTTTTCTTTTGTGCTCTTCAGGCATTTTCTACACTGAAAAACTGAAAGTTACAGCAAGATATTCTCTGCATTATCGAGCACTGGGATGCACGCAAATGAGGCACGACTACAATGCATGATACGCTTCTTATGCACGCTAACAACGATGCGCACAGGTCCTGAAAGCTCTGTATTGTATAAGTTATAAAACTTCAGCCGCTACAGAGATTCATCGACCAAATACATTGCTGTAAGTGAGTAACATACTTGCAGCATGAAGTTACGCCGATAATGAAGCAGCACTTCCTGTATGTAGACAGCCAAAGATAACAATCTAACAGATCCAAACAATTCCATACAGGCATGGGTGTGCATTATCCACGAAAAAGCAAAAAAAAAGCAATAAAGTAAACCGTACCAATAGACTCTCAACATCTATGACAAGATGCCTTCACATGTTCAAACCACCTAAAGGCCATTGATTTACGAGATGTGACACTTTGCCATGCGCATGACTGGCTGCACTGGTCATGTATATCTCGCTTCACGTAAGCGACAACTTTACCCTTGCGTATGGAACATTTTATTTTGTACATGCATACGCGCTTTTCAAAATTCGTCACCGGGGTCGTTGAGCTTCTACTGAAGTTTGTGCTTTCTATCTCTGCGACAGTAGGTAGGGCGGAATCTCACCTACATCAGCACAGAGAAACACCGTATATTATTATAGAGCATATAAAACCTTAAAATAAAAACAAAGAATGAGCACTCTTACATAGCCCTCCTACAGCGGACCAGCATTCAGTGGCAATGCGACGAAAAACTAAGTATACGACGGCACTGAAGCAGATTCTCCAGCCCATTACCAAACGTTACGCTTTCAGGCGTGGATGGCATTCAGGTGTGGATGGTATTCAGGAGTTGATGGCATTCAAGCGTTGACGGCAAGTGGCACCACGGTATGTCCTTGCCCCCAATGCTATCCGAAACTGGGCCTTTTGTGCAGTTCAAAATTTTGTTGTAGTTGGCCTCGAATCATCTCTGGTCACATTCAGCTGAGTAATCAAAAGTGAGGCTGCAGCACTCAGACACTATTGATTCCCAGGGAAATGGTATAAGAGCTGGAACGTCAACAACAATTTTCAAGCAGTAGAGTTGGGACAAGCTACATCTCCTCAAGCAGTGGCTTAAGCCATGCTAGTTAAACAACACTTTCTTATTTTTTTTCTTATGGGGCACTAAAACTCCATTTCTATTATATTGGCAATACTGAGTTGTTTACTACAGAAGAAAACTAGGTCCAAAGTCCTCTTTATTGATTTTCGTGCCAGAATTTCGGTGTCACAGATTTCGAAGTAATTTCAGATATTTGTGCCACTTTGGCTCAAGAAAAGTGTTTGAAGCTTGCAAGGTTAAGCCTCTGGTTCCTTTAGGCTACAACATTGTCCTTCTGTGCCGATAAACAATTAAGTAGACCCAAATAGATGCTGTCGAAATGCATGATGGCAGAGAAAGATGGTGTGGAAACTTCAGGGTGGCAACACCACCTATTCTTTTTTTTTTTTCTTAGTTTACAGCTTATGAAGCCTTTTCTCATGGTAAGAGTGGCCACCTTGCTGTTATGGAAGCACAGTTTGCCGATATTTATCATTAGAGTAGCCCAAAGGAGCACCGACAGCTTCTTACTGGGATAATTTAACTGAGAAATTTTGGCTAGATCTTGGCTACAACCCGTCACCCTGTGTCTTTAATCCCTGGGTGCACTTTCGCAAAAACTGCAGCCATACCAGTCAACCTGCTTTACACTAACCAAACACTTCAAAGTTTTCAGCAGAAACACACTCAACATTGACTACACATATAGTAGCTATGCAAGCCAACACTCTAAGAGGCCCCAGCAAAGGAATGCTCTTATGCATTCCGAGTGAACATGCACAGTCTGTAAAACACACAGTCATGTTGTTCCAATGGGTGTCACTATGAACCCAGAATGCACTCTCACCAGTGCCAACACTGGCCTCCAACAGCCCAATTAAATAATTTTTTTCCACCTAGCCGCAAATATAGTAAAGCATAAAGTTCTAGTGAAGCTCAAACACTTAGGCCTTAGGGTACATTCCGTTAGGGGAGATAGTAATTGAGGAATAAAACACATGTACAGTAACAGCGCATTGTTGATCTTTTTCTTTTCTGTCTTTCCTGCCTTGGTCTCCTTTTCTCTGCAACACTTCTGCGCTCCCCTTTGCAAGACATTTTTCTTCTTTCTCTAGTGATTCCCACAATTAAAGCCTACTCAGAAAGCCGCATACAACATCAGTGTACAGCGGCAAGTTAAATCTGTCAAACTCTGCGCTGTCACTAATGATTCTGCAGAAATATGTGCACCTGCGTCAAGCTTTACATACTTAGTGACTTCGTCACAGCAATGCCACAAAGAAAACAGTGCATACATCATACTACGTGCGTGCGTGCACTAAGGACTACGCATCTGCAATCAGTGGCATGTGGTATCAGAAATGGTAGAATGCTCACGTAATGATAAAATACACTAGTGTCATCAAGAAACTACAGTGCTGTGATGACTGTGAGTAAGTCTATGTGTCCTTTTTTCCTTTTTCATGTTTCGTGGTTGCGGCATTCCAGTTTCCTAATAATAATGTACATATTAGCGCAATCCATCCTCCTATTCAAGTATCAGAGACATCAAATTGTTCTAAACCTATCCATCATATATAGTATCTACGAGCTGACAACAGCTGGAAAGTTGTCCACATCAGTTCACAAACTTTCCAAAATCATCTGAATTTCAAAGAAACATTAAACTGTGAAACCGGCTCTCAAAATTTACTGTTATGCTAAGTAACAGACTATGTACTTTAAAATTTACTTCAACCTTCATTACGTTTCTAATTTTTAAAGCGATCATGCAATTTCTGCATTTGCACTTCGTCTCTTTTTATTCCCCCCGATTACATCCTTTCAAGAATGTGCCAAGTGATCTAAGACAAGTAAAACTGCAATGGCACGTAAATATATGCCAGCTGACAGCAACATGAAGATGTAAAAATGCTATGAGTAGCTCTAGCAGCCCTACTAACTGCGCTCACCTATGATAAAGTGCACATTGGGGTGTCTGTTGCAAATCACTGGAATGACACCTGCCATCAGGTCAACACCCTTGCGGTAAACCAGCCGACTGACCACAATGATAGTAACTGAAAACAGGAAAATATGACGATCTGGCACCGATACAACAAAATGGCTCCCGTCACTACACACTGCTGTTGGCAGTATGCTCCACAATAAGCCATGCTCCACGATTAGCAATGGCATTTTTACCAACCCAAGCATACAAAATAAAAAGTTAAATTTTAATGTTTGCAGCTCCTCAAACTTTTTGATTTATTTATTTATTTATTTAGTTTGTTAGTTTAACATCCCGGAGCAACACTGGGGCAATGAGAGTGGGGAGATGTGGATTAATTTCGATCACCTGGGGTTCTTTAATGTGCACCTAAACCTAAGCACGCAAACATTTTTGCACTCCAGCCCCATCGCAATGTGGTTACTGCAGTCAGGAATCAAACCTATGACCTTGCGCTCAACAACAGAATGCCACAGCCACACGGGCACGTGGCAGGGTTCCTCAAACTTTAGCCATTCACTAAAGCTCCAGCAGTTAACATACACTGGTATGATATCTTTGCCTTGTTCTTAATTTCATTCAGGCATGCTCATGTTGTAGTATTTCAAGACAGGCTGCCAATGTGGCCATTTTTTTCCACTGGCACAGCTTTAGAAAAAGTGCACTCTCACCTTTATCCGAGGGTCTTTTGTTCAGGTCAGGGAAGAAAACAGCAGTCTCTACGGCATTCGGTATGACAGACACCCTGGCAGGTGGCACATTTGCCCTCAACACAGTGTTCTCCTTTCTGAAAGATGGGTGCAAACAGATTGTTCATCAGAACGATGACAAAGGAAAATTAAATTGCAGTGGCTATTATGTGAACGAAACTGAAAAAACTTTTTCCTTCCTTTATTTTTCTTCTTTTACCTGGCACGTACCTGTGAATATAAATGTCGCTCACATTATTTGCATGTGAGACAGTATTACTGATAATAATAAGATCCTCACAATTTTTACACTGTTCCTTTCCTTCATCAATGTGAAATCACAGCATGCACAAGTTAGTCAGATGTCACGAAAACTTGATAGCAATGGCATTTCGATATCAAAGCTATTGTTAGCTACATCAACTTTTTAAATATTGCCTGTGCCAGATAGCACAATTATAGCCCTTGATCTAAATTACTCGATGAGGTGGCAACTATGATAAACCAAAATGTCTAATTGAATAAAACATATTCCCGCCAATTAATGTTTTAATTAATTACTTTACGGCCCATACTTCAATCTGAAAATGGTACCTTGTGAGTATGCAAGGCACACTTGTAACGGATTTTGAGGATGGCACCTGTTTTGAGATATGCGTCAACAGACTCGTGGTAAAAATGCACTATTGTTCCACTTGCTCCTTTAGGATACCATTGCTTTATGCACTGAAGCACAAAAGTAACTGGAACACCAATGCATTTCGTCAGACACACAGAAAATTAATACCTTGAAATTGGTGTGGTCCTGAGAATTCATTCCAAGTAGATATGCTTTGCATACTCGCTAGCTGCAATTCGTAGATTGAAATGTGTGCCCCAACGTAAGTAAAATGTTAATTAACATAATAATGTTAATTATTCAATTAGACATTTTGATTTCTCATAGTAGCTGCCGCCTCATCGAGTAATTTAGATCAAGGGTTATAATTGTGCCATCTGCCACAGGCAATATTTAAAAATTTGGTGCATCTAAATAAAAATGCCCTGTATACCATGGACGCCTGTTAAGAGGGAACCCAGCTAACCCTTTCTGTGCTGCAGGAAATGACAAAAAGGGTATGAAATGTCCCACAGATTTTCAGAAACATGGCTATATGACATCTATTTCGTCATTGGCTATATTGTTACAAAATTTAGTGATGAGCGCACTTGTCAGTAATTTGCTAAGCCAAACTTAAACAGCTGCCATTGATGCCGTCTACTTGGCTCAATAAGAGGGCCGAATTGGAGCAATTGAAGGAGGCGATTCCGCAAGCAACACGAGAAGCACATGGCATTGTTGTGGACCTAAACAGCTGTACCAGCATCAACGGTGACGCAGAAACCTGCAGAGAAGTCCTCGAATGGCATCTGTAGTCTGTTAATTATTCTGACGATGCCAACCAGGAACCACGGCACCAGCGGTGTAGCTGGTTCTTCTGGTTCGCGAGGGTACAGCTTAATACGCTCAATACACTGGTGCATTTTATTTTTCAACAACATGAGGGCGCTGAAGAACTTTGAGAAATCTACATGAAATGTAAACATCTACAGTGAACAGGTCTTCACAGTGCCAGCAAGTGAAATTTATTTAAGTATGTAACAGTTGCATGAAACAATACTTTGTATCATGAAAATCCAATAACTTTTTTTTGCATCTACATTTTATTTTAATGCTCTTGATTGTTTTATGTCATGGACATGTGGATAGCACAGGAATAGTACATTTATAGTTTTGCAGATTACTTCTGTTAAGACGTGATTCTGAAAAGACAGATTTTCCACAGACCTGCAGATTTTAAAGGCCTGTAGATATTTAAGTGTATTAAGCCGCTTAGTAATCCATGTGAAAAAAAAGAAAGGCAAAAGCATACTTTCTACAATACGCTCCATCTTGCACATCTATTTTGTAATACACAATATGCCCAAATCTGGAAGGCCGATTGCGCTCTAAAATAAATGTAAGTTCGTCAGAAGAAGGAATAGTCATGCTTTTATAATTACCCAGTGTGTGAGACGCATATAACATGGTTGGCAAAGGACAGGGACATGCTGAGCAGTTTGTTTGTGATGATTGCACTGGCATCGGCAAATCCAAACAGTGAATGGTCTGTAAAGACAGCTCGAAGACCCAAGGTGGAAGCATGGAGCATAACCTCCAATGCCAAGGATGAGAACGCCTTGACAAAAGAATGGGGTTTAAAATTAATACAAGCACATTGTAACTACTTGATGCATCTGGTATATGCAAAAATGAGCTACCAAATACGAGACACAGTTGTATATGGCTCGGAAGATGAATTATTAGATGGCCATGACTAATAATGTATCGCCCTATCTACAACTTATGCTTTAATTACAGTTAGTGCTATAGTGCTGGTGCTTTTGCACTGCTAAAGCTTTTTTTTTTTTTTCACTTTTGGTGCAAGTGGAACGTAACACACTGGGTATGCTTAAAATGACTGCCATCACTTTTTTGCCTAAACTGACGAATGTCAGTTTGCAGGCTCAAAATACCATGATCAAAAATGACATGAACTTCCTCAAACAAGAAAATTAACAGAGGATCAAGCTTACTGAATGTGCATGAACAACCGTGATCTCTTCTCTTATGAGAATGTTCCGTATGAGTGGAAAGGAAATCATGATGGTTGGTAGAGTGCATTGGTTGTATATAACAAGGAAAGGAAGGTAGTACACCTGAAAAAAAAAAAGGGGGGGGGGGCACAGGTGGTGTAGGAGCTGCATATTATAATCGAACGAGCACTACAGTGAACTGCCATACCTTGAGCCCAGACGTCATGTATCGAACTCCTTTCCTGTCCCCATACGCGTGCGTGATAACGCAAACTTTGTGTCCCAGAGCTAAAAGACATTGGGAGAGTTGGTAGATGTGACTTTCTACACCACCTGTATTGGGATAAAAGAAGTCCGAGACCATGCTGCAAGAAACGAGGAATTGTGAAACACCCCAATGAATAAAATAAGAACTTTTTTTAAGGACGGTCATCGGTAGAGCGGATTATTCACCATATTCTGTGCCGCTTTCGTTCCATGTTAATGACGAATTCCTAACGGTCGAATAAGAGGAAACGCTGCAGACTCATTACCGCAAGCAAAGCACGGTAACAACTGATGGTACGGGTAGTAAGGGCGTGCAGGCAGATATGTCACGTCCTCTACAGCCCTTTCACTGCCGTCTACGGCAGCCAACGCTACATGATCACGAACGGCATGTGCAAGCACCAACACTCAAGCCACGCAAGAAACGAAAGTTCTGTGTCACGTGACCCAACAAATATGGTAAAACTTGGCCTTATGTAGACAAATGAACGCAGACACCCACTACTTCGACTGGTGGTAGCTTTGGCACCATACTCTGCCCTAGCGTCTACGAAGTTGTTCACTTGTCTTTTTAACTGTATTGTGGCGCCCCACCCGAAGCGGCGTCAGATCAGAAAAAGGTTACTTCAATGCAAGCCGCGCTAGGGAAAGGCATTGCTAGGGATATCGCCGGTTGCGGTGTTTGGGCGTCACTTCGCTGGCAGGGGTCGCGGTGTCAAGGGTGTTCAAGGGTACGAAAAGTGCCCTTAGCTGGGGTCGATTCATTTTCACGAGCAAAAGCGTCAGTCCCGTACTCGTCGACTGTCCCAGCCTACGCAACATGACTCACGTGTGCTTGATTGTCATCGACGGCTGGGGGCTTTCGGAAGACCGTCACGGTAATGCCATTCTCAACGCTAATACGCCGGTGATGGATGAGCTCTGCAAAACTCAAGGTCAGTTCCTGCCCTTGGAAGCGTCCGGTCTTGCTGTCGGTTTGCCCGCCGGTCTCATGGGCAACAGCGAGGTAGGGCATCTCAACATCGGCGCCGGCAGGATCGTATATCAAGACATCGTTCGGATTAACATGGACGTGGAAACTGGAGCCATCAAGAACAACGAGCATTTCGTGGAAGCCTGCAACCGTGCCAAGACCAAAAACGGCCGCCTGCACCTTCTGGGACTCGGGAGCGACGGTGGAGTACACTCGCACATCAACCATATCTTCGCCCTGTTGGAAGGCGCTCACAAGCACGGCGTTCCGCACACTTTCATCCAGTTCTTCGGCGATGGCAGGGATACGAGCCCCACAAGTTCCATAAAGTACGCGCAGCAGGTCCTGGACAAGTGTGCGCACCTTAAGTACGGCTCACTGGCCACCTTGATCGGCCGTTACTACGCCATGGACCGAGACAAGAGGGAGGAGCGCGTAAAAATCGCCTTCGAAGGCCTCGCACAGGGAATCGGCGATAGAGTGGAACCCAGTAATCTCATCAAACACATCCAGAGCCTTTACGATGCTCCCGAGGACAAGAGACAAACCGACGAGTTTTTCAAGCCCATCATCACGGACCCCAACGGCCGTATTAAAGACGGCGACACCCTGGTCTTCTGCAACTTCCGCGCAGACCGAGCCCGCCAGCTGTCGGAGGCGCTGGGGATCAAGCCCAACTTTGAGACAAGCGTTATCCCCAAAGATTTGAAGCTGTACACGATGACGCAGTACAAGAAGGAATATCCATTTTCCGTTCTGTACCCTCCAACCGTACCCAAGAATGTCCTTGCCGAATGGCTTGCTGCCAAGGGAAAAAGTCAGTTCCACTGCGCCGAGACAGAAAAGTATGCTCACGTGACCTTCTTCTTCAACGGTGGCCAGGAAAAGGCTTTCACTGCCGAAGAACGCTGCTTGGTGCCCTCACCCAAGGTGGCCACTTATGACTTAATGCCTGAAATGAGCAGCAAGGGAGTAGCTGATGAGATGGTGAAAATTGTAAGTGAAAAGAAACACCCGTTTGTCATGTGCAACTTTGCACCCCCTGACATGGTTGGTCACACTGGAGTGTACGAGGCAGCCGTAAAGGCTGTGGAGGCCACCGATGTGGGAATTGGGCGCATCAGAGATGCCTGTGCCAAGAATGGCTACGTGTTGCTTGTCACTGCGGACCATGGGAATGCTGAACTCATGAAGACTCCTGATAACAAGCCCGTCACTAAGCACACCACAAACAAGGTTCCCTTCTGCATTGCTGGAGACCACAAATTCTGCAAACCCAGCCACACCCCTGCTCTCTGTGATGTTGCTCCAACTGTTCTGGACCTGTTGAAAATTCCCCAACCACCGGAGATGACTGGAAAGTCTCTCCTTGCACACTAAAAGCAAAACTCAAGAACAGTCGCCCACTTTCCCGGTGCTGTAGAAGTCATATTCTGTTCCTGGCCGCCCTTAGGTATCTACAAGTTCACCCTTGCCCTCTTATTTATCTGCCACTAAATGTCAATAAATTATCTTGTTATTGTCCTATGATTCCTTTCATGGCCCAGATTAGCACTCTGGTAGCAGTCAAGATGACATCAACTAAGCAATGATTTGTTTGGCAGTCTTGAAGCAGAGTGGCTGGAACTGAGACTACGCTATGTGCTTGTAAAAAACCATGTTTGTGCATACAGTGACAGATCATGTCTTATGAATTTCTGCATTTAATGTGTATGCGAGAGCCTTTTTTTTTTACTTCTTTTATTGTTAGTAAAAACAAAGTGCTGATTTTTTTTATTTTTTCAATGGTAGTTCATGCACAAAAGCTGCAAGCTTTAATGTTTCCCATACAGTGATGCACAGCCAGTACAGGATATCTTCATAATTAATGTCCAGTTTAAATTGTACTGATATGTTACAATGAAATTGAGCTGTTCTAACCATAAGAGGTAAGTAAAAATTTTGAAACCAGCAATGTGAGAAAAAAAATCACTTCTTGAACTTGACGCAGACATAAGAATTTTGCAGGTGACCTTGTGCAACTGGGATTATTTCGCAGTTGGGCAACTCATAAGTTTGGTGAAGTTGAGTATCATTGAAGGTAAGTGCAAATTTCGCATTGCTTGGAATAGGTGTGATACAGTGCCATTTAACACAGTTGGCCCACATCTTTTATGCAAAAGTAAACCACCTGTCGCAAAGTGCTGAAGCAAATAGATCCAGCAGAGGTGCATATGTGCAGAACCTGCACAAAAGATCCAGCAGAGGTGCATATGTGCAGAACCTGCACAAATAAAAGCCAGGATAAAGTAAATGTGGCATAAGAGGTATAGATGGGGCCAGTAAAGAAGCAAACGCCCAATTTGCATTGAAGGCCACCAAAAGCCGGCATTTTAAAATGAAACAAGTAAAATGCTGGTATTTTACCAGGTGACAGCAAGTGAGGTATTGTCTCTCACTGCTAGCCTTCTTCATATTGAACTGTACTGTACGCGTGACATTGACCACTTGCACATGCTGTTAGCATATGCAGTGAACTCTCGTTAAGACGAACTCTCTTAAGCCGAACAACATGGGAACGTTTGTTTGGTTTTCCATTGACTCAGTGGCAAAAAGAAGTCAGTGCCCTTCCACTCTGTGAAGCAGGATGTCCAGCGAAGCATGTGGGCCCCTTAATGTGGCGAACTACACTTCCGCCGCGGGTCGGCCCAACATTGCACTATCTTCGGGATCGGCCCACGTATGGAGAGTTTTGTGTCTACTACAGACATGATCCTGGGGGAACTAGCCCTTAACAGCTTCACTTTAAAGAAATACAATGTCGTTTTGTTCTAGTACGTAGGGCTGCGTCAGTCACGGCGCGTACTCGACGGCACGAACGCAGTTGACGTACGTCTGACGCGGACGCCGGAGAAGGCTCGATTTCGTGTCGACACACGAACACGATTCTGGGGGAACTATAGCCCTTGAAAGCTTCGCTGTAAAATCCGCATAAGATGAACTGCCTCAGACGTACTCTTCGGTTAAGACAAACATTCGGAGTGACCGCTACCGATCCTGGAGGCTAGGGTGCCTCGATGCGCCGCGCCCAGGGTTGCGTGCATCGAGGCACCCTACTGCAGGCCTGCGGCGCACATCGCCCGTGGACACAGGCGAAAACAAGAGGAGGAAACAAAAAAAAAAGTTCAGTGACGTTTAACTTCATGATCGCAGGTAATGCGCAAGCATATGGGTGCTATCGACCCCCGGTGCATCTAGACGCCTACACTACATGTCCGCATCGCAGATCGTATTCAAGACTGGACTCACGCGGCCGCACCATAGGCAGGAGCCACCGGGGTAGAACACCCCCTTGTAAACATTTGCTTACAAACTAAATTAACCAGCATGGTGTGAGCGCGCACAGGCAAACAAATACATCACACTCGATGGCCGCGGACGCTCGTTGTAAAAATGCTGGCGTGACGTGAAGAATTGCGGTAGCGGCAGCAGTGAGCGAAGTGACCTTCGTGCTTTCTGTCGCTTCAACGCAAACTGAGCAGCGAGAACACAGCGCGCGCATAGCTAAGTGCCATCGGACCACGTAGACTGCACCCCCAAAGCAGATTACCTTCAAGATTTAGTCGCGCGACCGCGCGCGCCCGAAGCGCAACGGGCCTCCCCTCCCCCGGTGCCATGCACGCTACGGAAGAGGGTGCGCTTAAAACTTCGTAAAGTAGCGACGCTCTCTTCCTCCGAATTAACTCATCCTCGTTTCTCCTCTCTTTCACGCTCTCTCCTCGACCATTGCACCGCCTACACTGCTCGAGCGTAGCAAGTCGGCTCCAACGTGCGCTCCTCGCCACTCCGTTGACGCTTCTCGAGCAAAAATGGCGCTGAAGCACGGCGCGAGGGCCCCCGTGATGCCATTAGGCCAATAGCGACGCGGCGTCGGCCTCGGCCAGAACGCGCGAGGAGGAGGCGGCATTCAGCGTGGCACTACTTTACGAAGTTGAAGGGGTTTTAGGCGCGCTTCCTCTCCCCTTTCCTTCCTTGCGCACGCGAGATTGAGCCGCCGTCAGCGGTTCACCGATCAGCTCGCCGTCGCACGCTTTCACTGATACACACAGCGTACGGCGCGCGAGGACGATGTCATCACGAGGCGAAGCCGGTGCGTCCATACCGCAAACAAAACCTGTAGAAACTGCTGGAGAAGGTCAACCCAGCACGCCTCCACCTACCTTCCTCCTCTCCTCCTCCCCGACGCTTCGCCACGTTTCTCCTTTTTACATTAAAGGGACTCTGAAACAATTTTGCCGATTTTGTAAAATGTACTGAGTCGTTAGAGTAGGTCCTTATGATCATTAATTGACACATCTAAGTGCTTCACGAAAAGGTTTCAAAAATGTACATCGCTGCCGATCACAGTACATCGCTTGGTTGAATTTAAGCCGCTCCTACCCATTTGACATCATTTACCCCAATGACATTAGTAGGGCGAGCTATACGATTGGCTGCCCAGGGCGTGTCCTCACTAATTTTGCCAACATTATGGCGAACAAATGTTGTTCGTAATAGTTGGAATGTTAGTTAATTTGTTTCTATAAACAGAAAGCAACATAGAGAGAATGCACAAGAACAATTTTTCAGTACACTTAAGCACTTCCGGCACACAGCAAGTGTTGTCTGCTTGTGTTACAACGTGCTCAGTCCTTGACGAGAGCTCCGCCATCAGTATCGGTTTGTCTTTTCGCGAACACTTTGATTCGACTTTGTTGCGTTGTGGACTGCAGACGTAGCGACTGGCAATATGTCAAGCTGCGACATCGTGTCCCTCTGCAAGCCATTACACGAGCTGACTGGCTGCAGCGTATCGGACTGCCACTATACGACTGGCGCCAGGATTTGCACGTTTACGGCCGCCACTTTACACCGGAGGATTACTACCGCAGTAGCGTTTCGCCGGTACGGTATTCGGGTAAATGCAAGCGCAAGGGGACAAGGCCTGGCCGTTTGACCGTGCCGTTTCACGGGATGAGCAAAAGCACAAATGTGAATGGTATGCACGGTGCAGCCACCTGATGGCACAGAGCTCAACCACATAACGTAGCAGTAACGAAATTTATTCTTCTTTGATGCTGGTGTAACTTTTTCGCAGAAGTGTAATCATCAACACATTGTTTTGTAAATGTTTAAAATGTTTTACATTTGGTTAGAGCAATATTAGTGCTTTGTTTGGCTGGTTAAGCTCTGCGCCAACAGGTGGCTGGACCGTGCAGACCAATTAGGCTGCTCATGTACATCTAAGCTAAAGTTCCTTCATCAGATTGAGTTTATGTCTCCAGCCATACGTCGAAACGCCCCGCTCGTCCGTGGTTACCGGAATACCAGACACGTTCGGTGCTGCGACAGAATGCTCGCAACGCACGCTGCTTCAATAGCTCTCGCTTGTGGTCGACTGCCAAGCAGCTGGCAGAGAGTTTGGAGAGGCTTCACACGCTCGCTCCTAGAGAACTGGAAGTCGAGGACACGATGTGCCATCATGATGCAGAGCCAGTGAAGGCAGAGCTTAGCCTCGATCACTCGGCGAATGAGTTGAGGAGAAAATGCATGACTATGGAGGAGGGTAACTTGTAATTGTCCGTAGCTCTCTTAATATGAGACGCTTCACACAAATTGTGGTGCAAATGATCAACTTTAGCCGTACCCTACACCATCTACAATATTTGTCCGAACTGTTTCAGGGGCCCTTTAAGTTTTCTATTAAGTTCAGCTAAATAAATACTTTTTATGTCATTTTCCCCCTTTGTAAGTCTACTTCATTTACCGCTTTGAAGTAAGATATTTGGATGCACCTGGTGATGTTGCCAATTATTCTTCTGATAAGACGAACAAATTTTCCTAGTCCCTTAGGGTTCATCTTAAAGGGAGTCTACTGTACTACTAAGTTGCACTACTGACACTGGTCCAGATACTGAAAATTTTTCCAACTGTGCAGTACTACTCTTTACTAATTTGATGAACAGTCGGACATAACGGTTCAACTTTTTAGGGCAAGTCCACTGTGTTGTAGTGGTGAAATATAGCAACTACGATTGAACATTCTTGTGTGCCTATGTTTCTGAATAAAGACGGGGAATGCGGGAGATGGCAATTCAAGACGATGAGCAAAACGTGAACAAGGTGAACGCAGGAGCCAACGTTTCGACAAGTGGACTTGTCTTCTTCAAGGCGAGAAAAGCATATATACTGTGGCGAGGAAAGCATATGTCGCCTTGAAGAAGACAAGTCCACTTGTCGAAACGTTGGCTCCTGCATTCACCTTGTTCACGTTTTGCTCATGTTTCTGAATGTTGTTTGTATATATCTTTTAATTTCATATTCATCAACAAGACAGCACAGATACAATGCTTACTTCCTTTCCTGCTACGTTTTATTCTTTCTTTTGCCTTTCTGCAAGCTGCCGCAATGACAAATGATGCCTCTTTCGAGCTAAATCTTTTTCTTGCAGAAGACTAGAGCAAGATGCAGGAATAGCTCAAACCCATTTTTCTCAATATATGTTCACAGAAAATATATGGAGGTCATTTGAAGACACATGTTCATTACGGTTGTGTGCTTTTCTGATTTTTGTTACGTTAGGAATCTCAATTTGCCATACCCACCCACAGCATTCCCACATCATATTGTGCACAATTTTGATGCACTTGGTTTCAGTTATGCATGCTAAATGATTTGAAACTCTTTGTACCAGCATGCTTCTATAAAGGATTTTGATTAATTTCAAAAGCAGATTTCTTATGAGCTCACCATTAGCTGCAAATAGCCAATCGTCACTCCTGGCCTAGCTTTGACAATTAAAAATGAGAGAACCTTAGTCAATCAGGCAATTAAATGATTTGTCAAAGAGTTTTCTTCTGTCAGCCCTTGTTGCAAATGTTGGCAAGCAAGAATTATCATGATCTCAAACCTCCTATATTTCATTAATAGAGACAGTCATCAAGAAACACCTGATACGATAACCTTTAGGTCGTTTCTTATTTATAAGCTCCTCCACTGAGTGAAAGTTCAATTCTAAACGGTATTGAATAATTTAGTGAGCCTTCCTTCTTTACGTGGACTCCACACAACCTCTGTGTTACACTTTGTTTAAAAATAAGAGAATATTCTTTTTTTGATACAATATTAGGTTCACGATAGAATGCGTAAGTGCGACTGAACGAGGACGTAGAAAGAAACAGATACACAGAGACAGCGCTACTTTCAACTACAGATTTTATTTTCAAGCGCATCGATAAATATTTACCGAACAAGCGGATACAAAGAAGACAAAAAAAAACATTCAGTGCTGCATGTCGATGAATCATGCATGTCTAAAGCATGATCAAAACATTCTCCTGGATCATCGACTGTACGAAGGAATTCCTAAAGGCAGCATGTTCTACCAGGACTGAGGCAGGGAGCACAGAAGAAGCCTGAAGGCTTCTTCTGTGCTGATGGTCTTTTGTGGTCTTCTTCTGGTCTTCTTCTGTCTTCTTCTGTGCTGATGGTCTTGAGCATCAACGAGCCAGGTGCACATCGTTGGTGACATGGTACTAACGGACAATGTACAGCAAGCACTCAAATGTGGGCTGAAGTTCGTGGCTTAGCCCAAAAAAAGTCTGCTTCTGATCTGTTGGCAATAGTATGACAAAAGTATCAAAGCGAGTACCTGAAGCCAAGTCAGAAAGGTGTGTATCAGAGGGAGTGGATGTGCTAATGCAATCCTATACTCTTAGTGAAGGGTTCTCCTTGAATAAGACTATAAGTTCATGAGAGACAATGTGCTCGCACTTATCCCCACTCATATTTGAAACAGCGCCAAAAAATACGGACAAGGGCGGACACAGGACGAGCACTGACCTGTGTCCTCCCTTGCCTGTGTTTTTTTGCCGCTGTTTTAAATATGAATGCTCTGTACCAACTAGCTCGCACCCAAACCCTTCTGAGTTATCCCTATGGATAAGGAGGGCGGTTTCATGGTGCTAAACAAGACAATGTATAATTCAAAGGCTCGTGAAGCCATTTCGTCAACTTTCAGGGTTCACAAGGACATAACATTTCAGAAAGTAAAAAATGAAGCAAAGAAGCTATGCAAAAGTTTCAAACTAGATGGCCTATCCAAGTCTATCAAAAAAAGCACGAAGGGGGACCTTGATTTGTTTTTCTCAGCAAAAACGCACAAGCTGGAATGTGCCTTCCGAGTGATAGCGTCAGAGAATGCAACCTGGCAGAAACGTGTAGCAACATTTTTACAAAAGCACTTAAAACTCTTGCCAATCGACAACCCATTTTTGGTAACTAAATCAGAACAAGTGGTGGAATTCTTTAAAGACTGGTAAGACAGGAACCTTGTAGCTTTTTCTATTGACTGGAAAGACCTTTACTATTCTCTCCCACAGAATGACGTGATGAAATGTGTGACTGCATTGACAAGTTTGGAGCAGTTCCATTTCAAAACGCTTCTGGTTTGACTCGCGACAAATTTCTAAACTTCTTAGGACTTATGCTTACTTACGCGACTTAGGGGGGAAATGTCAAACAAAAAGAGGGCATATGCATTGGGTCATGTATTGCTCCCTGCTTAAGTGACTTGTATCTAGCTGACCGTGACAAGGTTCTTGAACGCCTGAAAAGTAACACTGATGTTGTGAAAGTATTCAGATTTGTTTACGATTTTTTAGTTATTTTGAATAACAACTCTAATTTTGACTTAGTGGTTTAAAAAACCCTAACCTTGTTCACTGAAATGTTGTCTCCATTGTCGTTGACGCATAAAGTCTGTCTAGCCAATTTTATAAGGTTTTAAGACTTGGGCCTGTACTTTTCACCAGAAAAGGTCTGCTGGAGTTGTCAGCCTAGAGGCAGCAAGCCAGCCCTACAATTCCATTCTGCTCATTCAAAAACTCGTAAAATGCACAATAGTAACATTTTGTTTCAATAATTCTCTCATGAAGTCATGTGACCGCAAAGTAAAAACAGGCTTCAGAGATCAGGCCAAGCGCCTGGCAGATTCTGGTTACCCAATGCATATTCTCACCTCTGTTGCAGAGAGCTTGACCAGGTAGTATAAAAACGCATCTAAGGGAAGCAGTAGCACTGCCAGGGTAAAGAAAGTTGCTGCGGTAACATACATTCATTGTATTTCACATGATGTCAGAAGAATAGCGACAAAGTCGGGGGTTGACATCATTTTCGCTGCCCCTGAGCGTCTACAGAAGCTATGCAAACAGGTTAATTCAGAGAATAACAAAAGGAGCGCATGTTCTACTCAACATCGCAAGCAATTTGCAGACTGCACTCATAACGTCTGTGCCATGCTCCTTTCGTGTGGAAGAATGTATGTTGGTCAAACTGGCAGGTGCATCAACGAGAGGCTAAAAGACCATCAATATAACGTCACTAGAGTAATCTCGGGCTATTTGAGCATTCAGTGCCGATAGTGTCCCTGCAAACCCATGTTTGAAAGTACACCCATGAGCAAGAGTATACGGACCACAGAGTCGCCGAAAAAACTGAATTTCTTCGTAATTAACACGCATAAACAGAAACTGACGAGTGCACTAGAAAATTGATAGTGCCAAGTTTGGACTGCAATCTTTACTTTCAAGTTGCATTCACAGACACAGGAGAAAATTAGTTTTATCGCTTGATCCCTGGTCCGTATAATTTTGCTCACGGGTGTACTTCTATTTTGTATAGGGCTCATAGCAGGATGACAAAGGAGAGTGTGGAGGTCTATGAAATTGGAAAATTAGAGGACAAGTGCGTGAGCAAGCCATCAGTGTTGCTATCTGAAAAAGAGATACGATTTCTCGGTTTATCATTGTAACTATTGCAATGTTAATAAAGGGAAAATGAGACGTCCACCAAATTGTAGCGATTTCTACAAAGGAAACCCATGCGCGTTTCTCAAAAGAAAAGCCTCGCTGTTGAAGAAAAATTTATCCCGGTCTGGGACTCGAAACCGGGACCACCACCTTTCTGTGGCAGCCACTCTACCATCTAAACTAACTAGGCAGCTAGCAGATGGCAGGGCAAAGTTGAACTTGTCAACAACTCGAAGCAAAGGCAAGAGTTTGATGTAATAGTTCTGCGGAAACCCGCAAGGTGGAGAGAAGTAATTAATAAAGGGATAATATACCGCTCGTTTGGTGTATATTTATCGATGCGCACGAAAATAAAATCTATAGTTGAAAGTTGCGCTGTCTCTGTGTATCTGTTTCTTTCTACATTCCCGTTCGTTGCACTTAAGCATCCTATCATGGATTCAAACCAACTAGCCCGCCAACGTGTTCTAACCAATATTAGTTCTTCTTTTAAATATTCATGTTCAAGTCAATAAAGAAATTTTGCTATTGACACAACTCTACTTTCAAGGACTACTGACACTCCATTTCCAACTTGTCTGACAAGTCTATCTATTTTTTTACCTTTAACTGAAGGTCCAAACGCCCTAAACAATCAGAGAAATGCCGGCAAGCATCAGAGTACCCTAAGTAACTTGCTGCAATATACTTGTTTCTACAAACCAGTTTTGGTACCATGCAACAAGCAAGCACAGGCAAAATTGAGAAACAAAAGCATGTCTAGTGCAAGGAGGCTTAAAAAAAATTGCTTGAGTGAAAGCTGCAGCAGGTTATTACCAGCAGAAGTGAAGCCACCACTTGCCCCTACTTCACCTCTGATATAGAGCCTTGTCAGGTGGTGTCCTCTTATAGATCAAGAGCTTTGGCTATGTATTTCTAGGCTCATTAGAACATATATGCTGGTTATCTCCAATTAAAGTATTGTCTACAGCTACTGAAGATGCAGTCTCCAACAGAATTTGAAAAGCTGTTCAGGCAGTGGCGTCACTAGGGTCAGTGGCACACGGGGCACTGGCCCACTGCAAACCCACCCCCGCCGCGCCCTCTCGTTTAAAGCAATGAAGCACAGTTTTATTCTCATGGCTTGCTCCAATTTAGAGTTACTATTGTAGCTAAGTACTAATGTTTATTTCATTTTGAAGTGTCCCAAGTAACGAGTGCACCACACCACTCCCAATTAAACAAGCCACGTTGAAAGCGCATATTGACACACTTATATTAAGAGGCAGAAAAGCAGGAGCATGCAATATATCTTTTTAAATTAAAAAAAACTAACACTTCCCCCAATATAAACAGAGCAAATCGTTATTGCCAGATGAATGTAAAGATTGACATTATAAAAATAACCATGCACATATAACACAAGAAATGCAAATATCGAGCACACAGAAAGACCTGTAAAGATATGTGTATGGCATGTGTATTCACAATGTATGCATAGCCATGTGCAGTGCACATCACACGCATAGCCGTGTAGATATATACAATGTTATACACATTCCTAAAGCAAAGTTGAAAGAAGCACCTCAGAAGGAGGAAACTTGAGAGACGAGGAAACTGAAGATGAGCCAGAAATAGTAGACAACTAGCTGAATACAGTCTTGGTAGATCATATGGTATTAAAAAAAAAATTTAGTAAGAAAATTAAAGCACAAATTTATATGCTAATCTCGCACTATCTGCTAGAGCAGTTGGGGAAGTATTTATACAGCAGTTTTGCAAGTGCTACGCAGGTGTACCTACTAAACGTTTCATGTACCTTTCAAGTACGACGTCTATAATGTATATTTTGTTTTAGCTCCACATTCTAAAGCACCCTCCTACAATTTTCCATTCCTTTGTTTTCTGTAGTTGGCGCGTAGTGCCACAGTTCCACTCAGCAAAAGGTGCACGGAGTCTTTTTGTTAATTTGACACATAACTATTTGCCATCACCCCCTCCAAATGCTGCACCCGGGGCCTTCATGATCGTGGCGCTCATGGTTTTTAGAACTGTCGATAACATCGACTGCACATTCTCGTACATTGAGTCTTGCAAAATCTGCTGCTTCGTCTCAAGCGACAGAGCTTTGCACTCTGTCGACGCACCTGCCACTGCTCTCGCGGCGCATTTCCATGCTTGCTGCGCAGGCACCGTTTACGTCTCACCCTTTTTTGTCTCTCCGGACACTTGCCGCCAACGCAGACATGAAGCACGCTGCGGCAACTTGCGATGTTCTCCGTGGCTTTCGCAGATGGCGCCCTAGCGGGACACGCTGCACAGTAATGGCGGCAGATACGAACTCGCGTAGGCAAACTTATTGCCCTGTCTCAGTTAAAGGGAACTTAGCAGGGCAAATTTCACGATTATTCAGCATGGAAAACGCTGCCGAAATGGCAGAATTTCGATCGTTATAGTCGATATGCGGTGAATAACATATCATTATATGTTTTTCTTTTCTCATAGCCTTAATGCATAAGTTGATACTCTGCAATTCAACTCATCGTTATAAGTGGACTGCACTGTACACAATAATTTCTTATATCTGGGTTAGATGTATTCAGGTTCGACTGTAACACAAATATCTGTATATGTGTGTTACATATATTATTTCGCCGTGTAGATACTGGTATAAATACCAGTATGTACACGGCAAAATAAGCCATGTTAAACACGTAGGGAGTACGAGGAAAGCACTTCGTTTCCTTTACTATTAGCTGCTGTTCTATAGAGCTCCTCCTAAGATGGCAGTGGTGCAGCTTCACTTCTGTGACATTGTTTCCACTCTAGCTATTTTTTTTTAAAACCTCGCTGACCCAGCCCCAGCAAGCTTCTGGACCAAGGTGCCCCAGTGCACATGCACTTTTTGTAAATATTTAATGCAACTGCTTATTGGTACACTACGCAAAAAAAATGTATCTGTTTCATGATGTCATAATGATGTCGAATATGGGCTTGGTACAGTAAAAGCTTAATTCACAACTCATTAATTCGAAATTTTAGAAAATTCGAAGTAGCCGCCGTGGTCCATCCATCAATGTATTGAAAGCAATATGTAACACATCCCGCTAATTTACACCGAGATCCACACCACCCCCGATAATTCGAACTCCGCGCCATCATGGATGGGGAGAGTGCTAGTATGCAGGAGCATGGTGGCGGCACCGATGTCGCTGTGCGGGCCGCACAGCTTTGCTTTTTCCATCTGCTGCCCTCTGTTGAGGCCCGACTGGAGAGAGATGCATTTGCGCCTGGCCAGGCATTGCCAACACCTCCGTTGCAGGTTGCTTCTCTCCCGTGAGGTTCCATATAAAGCTCAAGGGTGATAAAATCGATGCCGTGCGCCGTATGCTGTATGTGCGAGCGAAAGGATGCGAGGGTGAGCCGGCGAACACGGCTCGATCTCGTGTGCACGAGCGATGAAGGCAAGGTGGATACGCGCCCTATCCTGTCACGTGCAAAGCACAGGGGTGAGACAGAAGGGGGGGGGGAGGAAGGGGGACATTATTCTCTGGCGGCTGCTGCTGCTTACAGCGCAGCCATGCAGGCGCCGTATCTTGAAAGCGATCTGCGACGTGGCCAAAGTGCGTGCCCATGTGGGCCTCATCTTCAAGGTGATCTGCGATGTTTGCAGAGTGCGTGTAATGTTGGTAGCTTCATATGCAATGTGCTTCCTATGTTTCGTTCGCGTTGAAGCGAGAGCTGTACGAAGGTCAATTCGTTCACTGCTGCTGCCGCGATTCCTCACTCCAGCATTTTTCAGCGAGTTTTCGCTAAATGTGTTCCTGTTCACCTGCTCGCGTGTGACACCGTACTTGTTAATTTAGTAAGCGAATGCTTACAAGTTTATACGGCCAGTAAAACTACTATCCTTACTTCGTATACCTATCTACTAATTTGCTATCGCAACTGATGCTTCGCTTTTTGTGCGAAACAGCGACACTTTTTTTCTCCGCGCGGCGCAATGAATGCGTGGATGGAGCAAGATGCCATTTCGGCATCGGGTACATTGGAGCACGTTGGCCACATTCGGTTATGTTGGCTGCGCCAGTGCTTTGAAGTATAGACGCTGTTGTTCATGCCAACGTGACGTAGCATGTGTGCGCGTGCTCACACCACGTCGGTCTATATACACGCCTTAACCGAGCTATATTTTTTATTTGATTTTCATTAGTTCGAATTTCGTATAATTCTAATTTTTTTACCATCCCCGCAGAATTTGCATTAACGAGTTTTACTGTATTTGAAGATAACCTTCAGGATCAAATTACTATACCTTAAACAACTGTCTCCCAAATTTCATATGCTCCAAGTGTGTCATTTCTTTACATTCAAGATACATGTGGCAAAGCTACTAAAACTTGGAAATTAGCATAGAAAATTTGTTTTCAACACAGCCTTGTAATGGGAACGTGTGTGACAGTGCTGCCCCTTCCGGCTTTTCAAGCCACAGACTGAAGCAGACACTTGAGTAGAGAATTTGCATTGCATATTTATTCGTCATGTACCACTTTCACTTGAGACATAAAAAAAAAAAGAAATGGAAAGGTAAGTTACACAGTTTAAATAACTGCTTGTGAGAAAAACGTATTTACATGGCAAGGTGGCAAGGATCGCTTCTCCATTCTTGCATGATTCAATTCCCAAGCTTGTGCCGCACGGTCATTTCGTTCCGAGAAGCATATAGTATGCCACAATGATTTAGTTGCTACATGCAATCCAGCATGCAAAGGGGCCAAGAGCCAGGTCATCAGGCTGGCAGCATTATTTTCCCCCAAAGCATCTTCCCAAAGAAGATATATATATATAAAAAAACAGTACCTAACAAATCACAAGAAACGGGTATCCACAGTTCCTCAAGAAAGGCAGTCCATTACAGCTTATAAAACAGCTCCCCAACGTGAGCAGCCGAGGCAGCTTCTTGGCTACTGTTCGTCTATGAGAGGTGTGGCATCGCCAGCCGGTGTCGACTCGATCATGGGGCTCGGGGATGCACGAGTTGTCGGAGTGCGGCGCACAGATGCACGGTTGGATGCCTCTTGCTGCTCCATGCGTTGCTTTGCCCACTGCTCCGCCATGCGCTTCCAGTCGGCAATCGATGGGTTGCCTGTGCTCCTGCAAAAGTGTAGTCACATCGTTGTAGGGCAACACATCCTTGTCATCGGTCTATACATGTTCATTTCAGGGCAAAGACCTCTTCCAAAAATCTCCAATAACCCTTGTTTTGCATCAATCTAACCCATAACCCACCACATGCTAATATGCCTGCAAATTTCCTGATCTCACAGCTTTCCTGCACTTCAAATTGTGTTCGCCTTCGCTTGGCACCCATTCTGTTACTGCTATAGATGAGTAAAAACATCTTTATTAATAATATTTGAATGGCGAGAGCAGTGTGGGAGGAGCGATCATCTATTCTACAAAGGGTGTGTGTACAGTAACCTTTGAAACTGAATGGCGTATGAACCGCATAGTGACAGAAGCAAGTCAAATAGCAAATGCATACAAAATAGTTTTCCAATAATGAATGGCATTTTTCATCATTATTATAGAACAATAATGTTTAATCACAACAGATATACAGTCGCCGACTGATTTTTCGGACTCCAAAAATTCGGACATGCTCGATTATTCGGTCTGCTTTGCGGCACCGCCCATTCTCCCCATAGACCATAATGTATAACAACTGCCTAAAGTTTGGACACCTTTCAACCTCTCGTCTTATTTTTCGGACACTCCTTGAGCCAACTCGATCGAGAGCACCATGCACCGACTCTGACCGGTGCATGGCTAGACTTACTGAATGCCATTTCTGTTTTGAACAGAGCCTCCTTGCTGGCCCACGAAGTGGCGCTACTGCAAATCCCCGCTCATCATCATCGTTTCTGCCAGGTTCGACAGAGTGGCTACAGCAGTCCCGGTCTCAGCTTAGTAAGTCATGTCAAGACAATCCAGCAGCAGAGGGTTATTCTGTAAGGGTCCACCTGGTGGACTGTCCATTTCGGCCGCTACTGATTGGATGCAGCTGTACGAGAGAGGACGAGTCAAGCGGCCCCAGCAAATCAGCAGCCGAAATGGACAGTCCACTAGGTGGACTCCTACAGAATTTCACCCCCGATTTGTTCCTTTCTTCGTGCACAACGCTGCAAGTAGGCCGCATTTTTCGTTTGTGCGACTGGTGTCGACGTGACGGCGTGCTGATGTTCGCTTTGTGTGCTGTGTCGAGGTTGCAGTGATCCAACGCAGCAAGGAAACATTGTGTCAAGTGTCTAATGGCGCCGACAGTGCCTGCGCAGACTGCACTGGGGAATGCCGGCAAGCTGGTACTGGGAGGCCTAGAATTTGTCGCCATCTGATGTGCTCCCTACTGACGCCGAAAATGTTCTGCCGAGACCTGCGCAGTGGTTGCATTGCGATTCCAGACACTGTCTCATTTGACAGTCTCACAGGTGCTGACACAGCTGTACTGACATGCGCAGAACTTGACAACGGCGAGATTATTGGTCAGGTTTCTGCTGCACCACCAGACGACTCCGAGTCGGAAGATGACGCACCATGTGCTACGGTGCCGTTGCATGCGGAGCGTGTACAAGCAGTGACTGCTTTCAGCCACCTATAGTGACTGTACGACCTTCTCCGAGATTCAGGCTTATCTGATTGCGCGTAAACGGGACAGCGTGCAATGGCGCATTCACGATTTCTTTAAGCCTACTGCCGAGCCCGAATAAGTGCGTGGAAATAAAGGCTTTTTTTTTGCTTAATTTGCTTTTTCGGACACCTGTTTATTTGGACATTTCCGCAGTCCCCGTGAGGTCCGAATAAACGGTCGGCGACTGTACAGCATAAACTGCTTATAATGCAACTTGCTGGAGCAGCAAATTTTCTCACTATAGGCGGTATGTACCACACTATTATAACCAATTATGAGAAAATGAGACATCCACCCAATCGTAGCAATTGCTACAAAAGAAACCCGCATGGGTTCCTCGAAAGAAAAGCCTTGCAGTTGAAGAAAAGTTTGTCCTGATCCGGGGTAGCTGCTCTACCATCTGAGCTAACCAGGCAGCTAGCATATCGCAGGGCGAATTAAAATCTGTCAACAACTCGAAACAATGGCAAGAGCTTGACATAATAGTTCTGCGGAAACCCGCAAGGTGAAGAGAAGTAACTAATGATGACAGATGGTGCTCAGATGGAAAGGCAGTGGTCCCGGGTTCGAGTCCTAGACCAGGATTAATTTTTTTTTCAACGGCGAGGCTTTTCTTTCGAGGAACCCATACGGGTTTCCTTTGTAGCAATTGCTACATTTGGGTGGATATCTCATTTTCCCTTGATTAATTACTTCTCTTTACCTTGCAGGTTTGCGCAGAACTATTACGCCAAACTATTATAACCAAAACAACATTTTTCCAAGGCATGTATTTGGAAAACATGAAGACCAAGCAGCCACGTGTGTCCAGGAATCAAAGCATATGACCGGAATGTGCCCTCACTTTCGTTAGTGAGATGGCTTCTTCATTTTTTCCAAATGTCACACAGCCACTGCGAAGCATTTTATTAACTCTGCACTAAACTGCAACTTTAGGGGGGAAGTGGGGATCAGAGCTCACTTTTTTGTTCTTTGACCTAGAGCAACAAAATTTGGCAACCACACTCGAAAGTGTCAGAAATAAAGAAATATGCAGTTTCATTACGATACCTTGACTAGCTTTCAAGTTACAAAATGTTACATGTTTTGCACTTGTGGAACACCTGGCACTGTAACTAAACATGCCAGGGAGTTGCTTGTAGTTTTAATCTCTGCTCAAAAGAGCACTACAGAGTACAACAGTTTCAAAACTTCTTAAACTGCTTTATTTTTTTTACACAGAACATCATGTTCACTTTCACTACTTGTACCAGATCTTGTCATTCAAAATTAGCATGCAGAAAAAAAAACTACACCCTCAGCAAGATATTGAAGACTGTCATACCCTGAAGAACACTTCAGGGAATACATAAAAACAAACAGGACCAAAATTGGCCCAGGCATTCCCATGCTACCCTTTCCACAGACAATGCAGAATGCCCAAAACACACTTTTGAGAAAATGCCTCTCAAAGTGTTTGGAGCAGTTCACATCTCTCAAAATGCACTAGGATTGTAGTTTTTGCTGTCATTGCTTACAGGCAACTTTTTGGATCTTTGCCCTTTGATTCGCGCACTTCGAGGTGTCGACGCGCAAAGTACCTAGCCGTGCAGACTGAGCTGCCGATGCGCGAAATGCCTAGTTGCGGGCTTGAGGAGTCGACGCTTGATGTGCTTAGTTGCGCAATCCGAGGTACTGAAGCGTGAAGTACCTAGCCGCGCAGTCTGAGGTGCCGATGCGCAAATTGCCTAGTCACCTGCTCGAGAAGTCGACACTCGATGTGCTTAGTCGCGCAGTCCGAGGTGCCGAAGTCCGAAGTACCTAGCTGCGCAAACCGAGGTGCCGACGTGCGAAATGCCTAGACACGGGCTTGAGGAGTCAACACTTGATGTGCTTAGTCGCGCAGTCTGAGGTGCCGAAGTGCGAAGTACCTAGCCACGCAGTTCGAGGTGCCAACGCGCGAAATGCCTAGACGCGGGCTTGAGGAGTTAACGCTCGATCTACGTAGTCGCGCAGTCAGAGGTGCTGACGCGCGAAATTAGTAGCCGCAGGCTCGAGGAGTTGACACTCGATGTGCTTAGTCGCGCAGTCCGAGGTGCCGAAGTGCAAAGTACCTAGCCGCACAGTTCGAGGTGCCAACGCGCGAAATGCCTAGATGCGGGCTCGAGGAGTCGACACTTGATGTGCTTAGTCGCACAGTCCGAGGTGCTGACACGCGAAATTAGTAGCCGCAGGCTCGTGGAGTCGACACTTGATGTGCTTAGTCGCGCAGTCTGAGGTGCTGAAGCGCGAAGTACCTAGCCGCACAGTTCGAGGTGCCGACGCGCGAAATGCATAGACGCGGGCTTGAGGAGTTGACGCTCGACGCATGTAGTCGTGCAGTCAGAAGCGCCGATGCACAAGATGCTTAGGCGAGAGTGCCAGATTTCCGCGCGCGATGTGCTTGATCGTCGAGTTTCAGACTCCTATGCACGAAATGCTTAGCAGTGGGTCCGAGGATTACGTGCGCAATGTGCATGGTCACGAATTCCGAAACGAGTGGTGAAAGGCTTAGACGCGCGTCCGGATTCTGCGTGCGAAAATTGGTGGCGATGTCCACGTGGCCGATGCTCAGTGTGCTTAGCCACGGGTCTGAGACGTCCTAAAACGTAGGGATCGGGCACGCTACTGCGATGCCTGTGTAGCGCCCCTTTTGACACGCCGAGATTACAGCGAGTGGAGACTTGCAGGCTCGCGAGGTGCTAAGAGCTGAGCAGGCGACGTGAGCGCCGGACCAATGGCCAACTGTGCCGAAGTCATGTGGCGCGCGCAGCCAATTGCAGACTCCGGCATGACCTTCAATCATTTGCTTTTTGTATGCTTGTTTCTGTATGGAGAAGGTAGCTGAAGCGGCAAATTTGAAGACAGAGAAGTGCGCCTTCCAACAAGACCAAGATGGCGGCGCTTGGTTGCTCCGTTCCGGAGATATTGTGTCTTGAAAAATGCCGTTCTTTCTTGATTTCAACGAAATTTTTCGCCACCTTGGCTGATAAAACAAATTTTTTAGAGCATTTCTACATGGTTTACAGTGATGATATTTCGGAATCAGATAGAAAATGAGTAATAAAAATTGAAAATGTGATTTTCAAAAATTCAATTTTTTTGCTATTTCTTGTTATGTGAAAGCCGCGTCCCCCCTTAACCCACCGAGTTCCTGACTCCCGACAAGGCACCACTGGTTAGGGCTAGCCGGTGGGGTTATCGGGGGGCATGCTGTCACGGGAAGCTCGCCCTTGATGTATGTTTATACATGAGTACACATTGATCTGGCGCGAGCTCATGCACATAGGCTGCACTAACGGCAGCGTCTGTGGCACAGGGTTCACGGATGACCATGCAGCAAATACCGCGAACATGCACAGCAAAGTTCGTTTGCGTGCATACTGGTAGGAACAGCAAAAGCTCGCGTGAGAAAGCTGTATGTAATGTATCCTCCCACACAATGAGATTTATGGGAGGAAGAATGGGAGCCAGAAAAGATTGCATCATATCTGGTCCTGCACTAAAGCAGTTATGTTATAAGTGGCAATGAGCTGTAAAACAATGTTCACATCCAAGTATTTGCAAGAACAGGAAACTATTAAAAAAAAACAGTCAGATTTGCAAATAGTGCTTATTTAATTCAAGGGCCAAGTCAGACAATACAACATTTGATTTGTTATGTTGTACAGTAAAAGCTCGTTAATTAGAAATTTCGGATAATTCGAAGTAGTCGCCGCGGTCCGTCCAACAATGCATTGAAAGCAATATGTAACACATCCCGCTTATTCACACTGAAATCCGCACCGCCACCAATAATTCGAACTCTGCATCATCGTGGATGGGGAGTGCGTGGGAGCACGCTGGCGTCGCCATGCGGGTCGCGCAGCTTTGCTTTTTCGATCAGTGGCAAGGACACCGTCGCCGCGCGCCGTGTTCTTTGTGTACGAGCGTGCAAGGTTGAGCCGGCGAACGCGGCTCAATCTCGTGTGCGCGAGTGGGGAAGGTGGGGCGGAGCGCGCTCTCTTTTGCAGCGCGCATGCAGGGGTTGAGGCAAGGGAGAGACGGGAGGACACTCTTCGGCGGCTGCTGCTTACGGCACGGCCATGCGGTGCCCACATCTTGAAAGCGATCTGCGACGTGGCCAAAGTGCGCACCCGCGTGGGCCTCATCTTCAAAGCGATCCGCAATGTTTGCAGAGTGCGCGTAGCGCCGGTAGCTTCATATGCGATGTGCTTTCTACGTTTTGTTCGCGTTGAAGCGAGAGCTGTACGAACGTCAATTTGCTCGCTGCTACTGCTGCGTGTCCTCACTCCAGCGTTTTTCAGCGAGTTTCCGCGGTCATCGAGCGAGATGCTTTCATGCTTACCTGTGCGCGCGTGACACCGTGCTTGTTAATTTATTTAGTAAGCGAATGCTTACAAGTTTACACGGCCGATAAAACTACTATCCTTACTTCGTATAGCTACCTACTAATTTTCTATCGCAATCGATGCTTCGCTTTTTGCGGAAGACTGCGACATATTTTTTTCTCCGCCCCAGTCAGCGCGACGAACGCGCGGATGGAGCAAGAGCCATCTCGACGTTGGGCGCGGTGGCCGCGTCCGGTCACGTTGACTGCATCAGTGCTTCGAAGTATAGACGTTCGCGCCAACGTGACGTAGCGTGTGCGCGCATGCTCACGCCACGTCAGACTATATACGCACCTTAACCAAGCGATTTTTTTCTCTGACTTTTATTAGTTCGAATTTTGTATAATTCGAATTTTCATAGCATCCCTGCGGAATTCGAATTAATGAGCTTTTACTGTAGTTGCAAACATATTCACAAACCTTCATGTTTATACATGTTCCATGATCGGCCGAAACTATACTTCTTCCTCTTAACGTCAACTACAGCATGATCTGCCTGATAACCAATCAATACTAGCATTGTCCTAGCTCTAAGCTAGCTCTTCTAGCTTCATCATTTTCCGTTCAAATGTTCACTGTGTGGTTAGTGGCTTCCTTTAAAGCTACAGCACCAAGCAGATCAGGTGGCCAGTGGAACATCGCACACTTAACAAGAGTGTTAATAACAGTCCAAGACACTGAGAAGGCCTTGGTGCTTACTTGGTGCCAGACACGACGGTGGGGATGGGGTTGGCCTGGATGACAGCTGCAGCAGCCGCAACGGCAGCAGCTGGCGTGTGCCGTGGTGTATGAGCGCCCCGCGGTGTCTGTTGGGCAGCCGCCCACGAAGTCTGAGGGGTCTGTGGGTAGCGAGGGGTCACCGATGGTGTGGCCACCGCATGGTGGTACGATGGGGTCACGAGTGGCGTTGCCATCGCTTGTGAGGGTGTGTACGGCTGCTGCAAGGGAAAAAAAGAGAGGGGGGGGGGGTTAGATGCATGGGGGCATGGCTCACCAATCCAGGGTTTCATGAATATACTGCTGCCAAGAGGAATGGCTAGTGTAACTAACAATAACAGAACTATGGCCTAAGCACTGGCCCAAAAAAACAATCGTGCTCCCAAGAAATCATGCACCAGCTAACCTAAAACTTTGCCACTGCATGCACAAGCACAGCTGTTACTGGGAAAGCAGAAAACACCTATGATATTTGCTGTGTATGAGTGTGCGCTTTTGTTTAAGTCTCTAGGACAGCAGTAACTTAAACACACACTTCAGGCTTGTTTCCATTCTGGTGACTTCTGCCTTTTCTATCCTGTGCACACTACAAACTCACTGGAATCACTTGACTTTGTTGAACCTCGCTTGCCCTTGGCTACATGACAAGCCTGCAGATGGTGGCAGGTTACTAAAGTGTGCCTTGACTTGCATCTACTCCCCTCTTTTATTATGACGATGAAGATTTGCTCAGACAGTGGCTATCCAGTATATCTAAGCACAATGAGTACATTAGTATAGAGACAAAAACCGCGATAACGAAACACTGCAACAATGAAATTCTCGCAACAACGAAACATTTTTGTATCCCCGGCGAACGCCCATAGGTTTCAATGCATTTCGTACCTCTCGCCAACGAAATGTCGCTGTACTGCAATCCCGCATCAGCGAAATTTGCCGGAACGTAACTCCGCATATTACCTACTCGCCTAAGGCTAGCAGGCTCCAAAATGTGCTCAAATGAGATTGTTTTGCACTAAAATTACATAAAATACCACCACATTACACTTGTGTGGGCGCCGCCATTTTAGTTCACAAAAACAACCAAGTGTCAGAAGCGATCAGTGCACTGGAAACACTTCAGGGCCGCCATCTTGTTTGTTGATCGCCCGTTTAAAGCGGCATGCATGTTGCTACTGATATGTGACGACGGTTTTCGCACGCCTACTTGACGAGATCGTAGATCATTGTTCAAAACGCGCTTTCAGTTTGTGTTCTCTGCGGATGACGACTCGGCGAGGCCTAGGCCAATCGCCTGAGGTGAAACTAAACGCAAACTGAACGCGCGTTTCCAACAAAAATCGCCGATCACGGCAGTGCACTGCTTAATGTGCGCTTTGGTGAGAAAAATGCAGCAAAAACAAGGAAGTCCACGCCTCACCGACCTGGAATTGTTTATGGCGCTTGAGATGGCGGTCGCAGCATATGGAATGTCACGCATCGGACCATGATTGAGCGATTGTCTGGGAATACGCATCCCTTGCTTGAAGGACGCTGGTTTTGGACGTAGATTTGCGCGACAGAGCTGTTATCTCGATCGTTTGCCTTCGGGTACACGAGATACGATCACTTTTGCGCTTGGCACCGGATGCATCGGCGCCTATGGGCAACAGAGTGCGCTACAGAAATGCTGCTGCATGCGCTGCTGTTCTGCGTCTGGTGCCGAGTTACACAAAATCTCGCAAAAGTGATCGCATCTCCGAAAGCAATTGACCGAGGATGCTGCACTATGGCAGTACTGCCACTGCTGGTCGATGCATGGGGCACACTTTGTACTGTCGGCAATGCGGTTCTATATCCTCGAGCAACGCTTGCAAAGAAGGCTAACGGAATTTTGACAGTAAAGTTTTGTTCTGCAATGCATTACCTATCGGTGCTGTCTCTTTTCATAATGAAATTCTCGCGAAAGGAAATTTTTTTCGTGTTTCCTGCTGATTTCATTATTGCGAGGTTCAATAATAATTATGGGGTTTTACGTGCCAAAACCACTTTCTGATTATGAGGCACGCCGTAGTGGAGGACTCCGGAAATTTCGACCACCTGGGGTTCTTTAACGTGCACCTAAATCTAAGTACACGGGTGTTTTCGCATTTCGCCCCCATCGAAATGCGGCCGCCGTGGTCGGAATTCGATCCCGCGACCTGCGAGGTTCAACTGTAGTAAGTTGATAAAAGAATCATTTTCACAATTTTTCTTATTACTGAGCCTTATTTCCTAGAACAATTGAAAAACCATCTGGAATCACTTCTTCACCAGTAACAAATTTCCTTTAGAGCGACTAAATAATATAGTACTGATGGGGTTCAACTCCCTAAAGCAACACCTGGGTTATGAGAGCCACTACAGTGGAGAGCACAGCATTAAACCTGTCCACCTGGGGTTAACGCAGACCCACCTTTGGTACACTAGTATTTTCACTTAGCTTATCACACCATCAAAATACGGCTTCCATGGTCAGGAATTGAAACCGTGATCTTGTGCTCAGCAGATTAAAGCCATAGTGGCCATAAGCCACTGCGACATGCAATTTTCCTTTCGGGAGAGACAATTGGCCACCAGAAAAAGCTGTCAGCTAGGTTCATTAAAGGGACCCTGAAACGATTTTGATGATTTTTTACAAACGTACTGAGTCATTAGAGTAGGTCATTCTGATCATTAATTGACACATCTAAGTGCTCTGCGTAAAGTGTGTAATTTATTATAAGGGTTTAAAAATGCACATCACTGCTGATCTCAGCACACTGCTCGGCGGAATTTCAAGCCGCCCCTACCCATATGACCGAAATCACCCATATGACGTCAGTGGGGGCGAGCTATCCGACTGGCTGACCAGGGCGCGTGATCGATAATTTTTCCAACTTTATGGTAAACAAATGATGTTCGTAATAGTTGGAATGTTAGTTAATTTGTTTTTATAAAAAGAAAGTAACATAGAGAGAATGCACAAGAACAATTTTTCAGTACACTTAAGCACTTCCGGCACACAGAAAGTGTCGTCTGCTTGTGTTACAACGTGCTCAGTCTTTGACGAGAGCTCCGCCGTCAGCATCGGTTTGTCTTTTCGCGAGCGCTTTGCTTCGACTTTGTTGCGTTGTGTACTGCAGACGTAGCGACTGGCAATATGTCAAGGTGCGACATCGCGTTCCTCTGCAAGCCAGTACACAAGCTGACTGGCCGCAGCGCATCGGACTGCCACTATCCGATCGCCGCCAGGATTTGTGCGATTGCGGCCGTCACTTTACACCGGAAGATTACTAACGCAATAGCGTTTCGCGAGTCCGGTATTAGGGAAAACGCAAGCGCAAGGGGACAGGGCCTGGCCGTGTCCCCTTGTGTGTCGTTTGAGGTGATGAACAGAAGCGCAAATGTGAATGGTCTGCACGGTGCAGCCACCTGGTGGCATAGAGCTCAACCACACACAGTAGCAGTAACAAAATATATTCTTCTTTGCTGCTGGTGTAAATTTTTCGCAGGAGTGTAATCGTTAACACGTTGTTTTTGTAAATGTTTAAAATATTTTACACTTGGTTAGAGCAATATTAGCTCTTTCTTTGGCTGGTTAAGCTCTGCGCCAACGGGTGGCTGGACCGTGGAGGCAGGCACCCGTATCAGGCAGCTCACGTACGTCTATGCTAAAGTTCCTTCATCAGCTTGAGTTTATGCCTCCACCGTTCCGTGGAAACATTCAGGTAATGTGTGATTACCGGAATACCAGACACGTTCAGCGCTACGACAAAATGCTTGCAACGCACGCTGCTTCGATAGCTTTCGCTTGGGGTCGACGGCCAAGCGGCCTAGCGGAGAGGTTTCTCGCGGTCGAGGGCGGGCTCCAAAACAATCGGAAGTGGACGATGTGATGTCGCATCGTGACGCAGAGCCAGTGAAGGCGGAGCTTAGCCCCGATCGCTCGGCGAACGAGTTGAGGAGGAAAAGCATGGCTAGGGAGGAGGGTAACTTGTAATCGCTTGTAGCTCCATTAATACGTAACGCTTCACTTAAATTGCGGTGCGAATGTTCTACTTAAGCTGTACCCTACGCGTTTACAAAATTTGTCAGAACCGTTTCAGGGGCCCTTTAAGTACTTTTTCTGCCTCGGAGAAATGTAACTTAGTCTGTGATGCTGCCTTGAGCATGTTTCACTCGACTGAGGAATAAAAAATTCATCTGAAGATGGTATTTGAAGGTTTGGGATGGCTATTCTATCATAACATTGGTTACGGCCCAATGATTAGCCTCTTCTGCTCATGCATCTGTGAAGGCCGCCATGTCAGCAGTCTGAACCCCAACCCCCCATTAACTTCTGGACAAGTTTTTCTTTGAAAAGCAGGTTCTATTAGCGCAATAGAGAGCATCACAGTACTACTGCACAGCCTGGTATCAGCTCTAGTTGGTGTTGTGGATTGTATGCCTTTGATGAAGAGCATAGATACATTTATGCTTGAATACAGCTGCCCGGAGATTTCAGGCGAGTCCGTTGTCATTCATTGAAAATTACACAACTGGGTTCTAGGTCCCGCGTCACAGAAGAAAAGCAAAAGAATGCATAATTTACCTGGTGATAAGGGTATGCATTGGCATAGGTTCCCCCGTACGGTGTTGGGAATGACGGTGTCTGTCCAGCCACTTGAGATAATGATGCAAACATGTGATTGGAAATGTTGGCTGCTGCTCTCTGGATCGCCTGAGGGTCGACATCTAGTTATGAGGCAGAAAGACAAGAGGCATATGTATGTGAATATATCACATATCAAATTAAGCAAATGCCAGTCGCAATAGATTCACATCAAGCATGCCTACACCCAGCTGCACAAAGACTGAACAGTAGACACAGTAGTAAAATGTTGCTAATTAGGGCGGCACCACTTTGTCATGGCCCTTGATGGCATAGACATCAAGGGTGAAGCTGGCAGCATATGAAACTGCTTGACGATTCTAAAGAACTACCGTATTTACACTATTGCAAGTTGACCACTTTTTTTAAATGTGAAAATCTGAAGTGGGGGGGTCGACTTACAATCGAAACCAAAACATGGCGCCGCCAAAAAAACGAGACCGATGGGAGCTACAACGTAATTACAATTTTATGTTTGCTCTATGGCCCTACCCGTAGCTTTTTGCTATCCCGCGTATTTGTTCACTTTCCGGAAGGGCTTTTCAACATTTTTTAGAGTTTTACAGTGCAAACAACAATCATGGGGGCGGGGGGGGGGGGGGGTTTGATAGTTGATGGAAGAGCCGCTGTACCATTCGCGGCGGCACGCTCAGAACGGTGGCGCTTGCGGGGAGTATTGGTAGTTCATGGAAGAGCAGACACTGCTTGACTGCCGGCTATGAGCTACTTCTTTGCTTCCTCAGTCGTCATGAGTGCTCCAGGTACAGTGTCTAGTTCACTGCACTCCAGGCCTAATCATTCGGCACTCGTTCACAGCAGCATTCAAGAGGGCTGCCATCCCTTATGCCGAAGAAACAAATCGCTGCGCAGCGGGCCGCAAGTTCTATGTTTCTGAACATGTGGCGCGAGAGTAGCGACTGCAGCGAAGCGAAATTTTCACCTGCGACGGTAAGTGAGGAATTTCCCATGTGCCGTAATCTGGACGCCTTCCAGAGCTGTAGGCTAAGCTTGCGGCATACGTCGCTGAAATGCATGATCGGTCCCTGCCAATGAAGTGCGACATGGTTATGAAACAAGCTCGGATCTTCGCCTTTTAAGGACCTGCTCTGCCGTGAGTACAACGAGTGACTGGTGGCAGAAAACAGCGAAATTACGCCAACCAGAGCTGTCAAAAGAGCCTCCCTGACGGCTGCGTGTGGTTGGGTGCATATGGTGTGGGCTGCTGTTCCACAAGATGTCGTGGTGTGGTCGTTTGCCAAATGTGAAATTTTCCTGAACAACAACACGCTGTGTGACTGTAGTGACGATGACAGCACTAGTGAAGACGAGTAGTGCAGTGACCATGTCAGCTACTAATAAATTTTCTTTGTCGAATGCGCCCTCGGGTATGCTCTTATTTTTTTTCTTCCTGTCACGCAATGTGGGGGGGTCGACTTACATTCGAGTCGACTTACAATCGTGTAAATATGGTAACATTCTCAACAGCAGCCTACGAAGCCACCTGAGACCGTGTCACTATTTAACGTGTAAAGGAAAAAACACTGGACAGACAAAACACAAACAAGAAACCACAAATGTAGCCTTTACAACTTAGCAGCTTGGATTTGCTTCTTTCGTGGTTTGGTTAGGGTCAGCAAGTAGTGAACGCTTCTCTAGGTTTGGTTTCAAGAAGACAAAGATGTACCAAAACAAGAACATATTTCTTTTTGTTTAATACTATAGTTGAATTAGCAAGCAGTCATGCTTGTACATTAGGTCTATGGTGCGAGTGGCACTGGTGCGAGTGGCACTGCTGCAAAGCTGTCCGAATGTACAAGTCGTCATTATTGGTCGGCGTACGCATGCAGAAGGAAGAGTCTGATCCGTGTTTCCCCAAGAGTTTTCGAGTACACAACATGCGCATGAGTGCAAACGTAATGCATGACACAAGAATTGCCAATTTCGGCTTTGAATGGTGCTGAATTATCTTTTGTTACAGCTTGCTTTTTTTCTTCCTCCCCCCCCCCCCAATGAGTGCTGCTTGAAGCCCAGAGCACAGCAAAGGTGCTATGCCTCTCCATGCGAGACACAAAGGCAGCATGGCCAACAGTGAATGTTGGTGGAATTGTTACACATCATAAGACAAAACAGGGTCAAGAATGCCTACTCACTAGAAATGTTGATGCTGGGTGTGGCACCAATGTAGGATGACTGGCCCATTGGTGTGCGCACTGCAGTGACGCTGCTCGGCGTTCCGGGGATGGGGTCCCGGAAGTGCTCCTTGAACCACCTGAACAGGGAGCCCACAGAGTGGAACATCTGCTGTCGGTAGCGGAAGCCCTCAGGTGTCACCGTAACATACTCGTGTCGAACCTGCAGGCAAATTACAACCAAGCATGAGAGCTCATTCATTTGGTCCAATTAGTACATGGCACGGTGAGAGCAACAATTCAAGCAGCCAGGCATATCCTGCTAAACCGCAGTGAACTATTTTTAGTAGACTCTGCAACGTCTGTACATGTCAAAATAGTGACAAGCAAACTACTCTAGAAGTCATGGTGAAGGAAACTTACTGATCTAAAAAAGAAAGGCATGTTGAAGTCATTAAGAAAGTAATCTTAAGTCCCATTATGGCCTGTTTTGAGACACTTTTAAACTAAATCGCAAATTGCTTAATCATTTCAGTATGTTATTCTGTTATTTCTACACCAGATCTGCATGTGGTGTTTTTAACTGGACCAGAAACTAGCCTATCTCAGCTATCAGTTTAGATACTGCTGCATTTGTCCTCTATGCATTTGAAAAATAAAGTGCTTTTATTGACTGACTAATTGATTGCTTGATAGATTGTTTGATCGATAACTTAAACAACAAAATTACCTTGAAAGGGGCGTGCCGTACTTCACCAATTCTAATGCACACCCATTTTTAGCGGGGTTAAAGTAAGAAAATATAAGCACACCTGAATAAAAGATGCACCTGAATGTAATACGCACCTGAATGTAACACATACTCGATATATGAAATAAAGACATAGCATGTCCTCACATTTGTGATCGGAAAAAAATGAGATCTGCAGAATTTACCTTAACAGAATAGAAACAATCTATTTTATGAACTTTCATAATGAAAGTGGTGCATCGTCTTCGCCCTTTGCACTTCACTGGCCACAGATACCAAGTATACAGGGGCGGTACTCTCGAGCGATCACATTAAGACATACTGCTATCAGGTTCACGAGACTCTGCGTAGCACTTGTCGAAGTATGTGTCCCACAGCATTCCTGGCACTGTGCCACAAACACTAGCGACTGATTATGCCAGCGCATCCAGTGCAGAGTGGCACAAAACCTTACAAAAGTGATAGTATATCTGAGAGTTATTGGCCGAAAATACAACTCAAGATGATAGTCGAGGACAAAATGAAGTGACAGCAACGTCAGCAACTTTAATAAAATTGTGTTCTGTCACCATTTTGTCATAGTGGTGACATTGCATAATGCAGTTTCGGTTTCTTATCCGACTGTTACGCAAAGGCAACTTTTGGAACCATTTTCTTGGAAAAAAGGTGGACGTTAGATTTGGGTAAATGCAGTACTAATTTGCTAACAAAAGAAAAAGTATGATTTTCTGAGGAACTCATGAGAGTTTCCAACGTATTCGAATGTGATATTTAGTTGCCTATGAGTCAACTAGTCCAGTCCAGGGACAAAAGTTTGTAGGCCACGAATCCCTTTACAAAAGTAATTCCTTGGGCGTTGGGCATAGAGCCTGGATTGGATAGCTGCAGCATAATGCACATCACAATTATGATCCAAGTGCCTGCACCAAAGAAAAATTCAGTTTCTAGAAACACCTGTGGTACATACAGCCAACTTACAGGAATTGCATGCAAAATGGTGCCAAATATAAAGCTCAAAAAGTGACTGTAATTTCTCTGTCTTTTTCTTGGCATTTTGTGTTTGGCTAATCCACTAGTCCTTGTCCACCTTCAAGTACACCAGACCCTTCTCTGATCTGGCTGTCTTGCTGTCTAGTATACATTCTCCATAGCACAACATGCATACCGCCCCCAAGGGCTAAAATCACCACAGGCACATCTGAAATAGCTCCGAGGGCCTGCCAGTACACTTATTAGGTGCATCAGTGCTCTAATGTGACAGGAGGTGGCAGGTGCACACATGTATAATTAACGAATACATGCTGTGTCCCATGACAGTGGCCCCTTTCCTTTCTCGGTATGCTTGACCGCAATGCATTGCATATGCTTGCCTGCGTAACACAGCTGTTTTGTGACAAAGTTGACTTTTGGAAACCAGCATTATGCAAGGCATGATCCAATACTTCCCGTGCTTCAAAGCCATCCGTGAGGATGACAAAGAGGGAGTCAGCAGCATTGCTGACAGTGGCAAATTCTTTCAATGAAAAACATGGCAATAAACAGCACCAAGCTTCGCAGCGAATGTCGAAGCAGCTAGTTCTACCATTGCGAAAGTGGCTACCGCTGACAGTGCATCAGAATACGAGAGTGTTGGTTCGACGCTGTGGGACACTAGAAATGGTGGCGGTGGTGGCTTTGATTAATGCACTTTTGAACCTGCTTTCACAGCAAAAAGACCAGAAACTCAGACGGCGAAGGGTTTCAGCATCTGAAATTTCAGACGTCCTTATACGCTGGCTCTATGGAGTTTGTGGCTATGCTACGAAGGCATCCGAATTATCGAGCATGCCTGAAAAATCGGGTGGCAGAAAAAGTGGTCATTGAATGTATTCGTTACATGCTGATATCAGGGAGAAATTTTTAAGATTTACCACATTATATCTGATAATTTGTTATATCTGTGTTCGCTAATCAAGGCTGGACTGTACTTCAAGAGCAACATCACATCAGTTCTCTTCTTCAGCATCACTTGATCAGCTAGCATCAGGCTGCACTGAGATTGTAGGGAAATTACAATACATTGCATCTTTATTTGTAGCGTTTACTTTATACAACACACATAGTGCAACCATAGCTGTGTGATGTCCAAAACAACATTACCAATAACATCCTTTCTGGCAAATAATTCTGGTGAATGTAAGCATTTAGGAAGTTTTTAATTTTAATACTTGCACTCTTCGCACTCTTGCACAATGCTCTTTATTTAGCATTCCAAAAAATTTATTCTGGATGACATACCTTGACTCGTGGTAGGTAGGAGAGCATGAACTTTCCAGGGAACTCTCGTGAGGCTGAGACAAAGTAGTGTATTTTGGAAGGGTTACGCTTCTTCTCCTCGGTGAGCAGCTTCTCAATCATTTCTCGTTTGCCACCTTCAGCGTCCCGGAAGTACCGAAACGTGGTCAAGTCCCGTGCAAAGCTTGCCATTGGCTGTACATGCCTGGCTATGATTTCATCCAGGTCCTCGAATTCCTGAAACAGCAGAGGCATGAAATGTCCCTAGTGAATTACAGCATGAGTAAAGCTGATGAGCAAAACGACAACAAGCTGAAAGCGGGAGCCAACGTTTCGACAAGTGGCCTTGTCTTTTTCAAGGCGACATATGCTATCCTTGGCACAGCATATACAGTAAAAAAGCTCATTAAATTGAATTCTGCAGGGATGCTGTGAAAATTTGAATTATACAAAATTCAAACTAATGAAAGTCACAGCAAAAAATTGCACGGTAAAGGCGCACATATAGTCCAACGTGGCGTGAGCATGCGCACACACACACTACGTCACGTTGGCGTGAACAACATCTATTCTTCGAAGCACTGGCGCAGCCAATGTAACCGGACGCGGCCAACGCGGTATGACGTGCCCAACGTCGAGATGGCTCGTGCTCTAACCATGCGTTCGTTGCGCCGATTTGCACGGAAAAAAAAATAGAAAGTTGCAGTTTCGCCCAAAAAGCTAAACATCGATTGCAATAGCAAATTAGTAGATAGCTATACGACGTAAAGATAGTAGTTTTACCGGCCGTATAAACTTGTAAACATTTGCTTATTAACTAACTTAATAAGCAAGGTGTCACGCGCACACAGGTAAGCATGAATACATATCGCTCGATGACCGCGGAAACTTGCTGAACAATGCTGGAGTGAGGAAACGCAGCAGTAGCGGCGAGCGAATTGACGTTCATGCAGCTCTTGCTTCAATGTGAACGAAACGTAGAAAGCACATCGCATACGAAGCTACCAGCACTATGTGCACTCTGCAAACATCGTAGCTCGCTTTGAAGATGAGGCCCACGTGAGCGCGCACTTGGCCACATCGCCGATCGCTTTCAAGATACGGCGCCCACACGGCTGTGCTGTAAGCGGCAGCTGCCGGAGAAGAACGTCCCTTCCGTGCCTCGCGCGTGACACGAGAGGGCGCCCTCCACCCTGCCTTCCTCACTCGCGCACGCAAGATTGAGCCGTGTTCGCCGGCTCACCCTCGCACGCTTTCGCTTGTACATAAAGAACATGGCACGTGGCGAGTGTTATCATCCTTGCCACTGATAAAAAAGCAAAGCTGCGCGGCGACGCTAGCGTTGTCAACATGCTCCTGCGCACTAGCACTCTCCCCATTCACGATAGCATGGAGTTTGAATTATCGGTGGCAGTGCAGATTTCAGTGTGAATTGGTGGGTTGCATTACATATTGCTTTCACTACATTGTTCGACAGATTGCGGCAGCTACTTCGAATTATATGAAATTTTGAATTAACAAGCTTTTACTGTATAGGTAGGGTTCTTCTAAAGGGGAGAGGGGGTAAGGCAGGTGGGTGCGGCAATGAGCAAAGGTGTGTTAGCGGCAAAAGTGTAGAATTGAGAATAAAGAAGTGCTGTGCTCAAGGCCGGTGACATGGCCGCTTGTCAGCCACATGTCAACGGCCGCATGTAAGCCGGCATGTCAACAGCGTGCATAGCACCCCTCTATTATCTGCTTCACTGGTGGTCGTAGGGTATCGTGTCTCTGAAAGAGATAATATACTTATACACTGTGCTGAGGAAACCATATGTCGCCTTGAAAAAGACAAGCCCACTTGCTGAAACGTTGGCTCCTGCTTTCACCTTGTTCTCGTTTTGCTCATCGTCTTGAATTTTGATCTTCCGCCTTCGCCCTGTTTTCCCAGCATGAGTAAAGGGAATTTGAGTCATCACATCGTTGCAAGACATAAATGCCTACAAGCTCTGTGAGTATCCAAGTTTCAGATTAGAATTGAATACTAGCTCATTTAAATATTCAGCAGCAAAACGCAATAGCCACTGAGTAACTATGGTGAGTACTGGTAGTGGGCAGGGAGGAGTCCGTTTTGTTGGCGCCAGTGGTCAGTGCATCACACATGACGGACTCGACATGTAGCTATGAGTGTACTAGATTTCATTGCAGCATTGTAAACACACACTCAAATGTGCGCGCATGCGAATGCCTAATATCAGCTGCCCATGACGATGTGCATGGTGCCATTTGACAGCACTGTCAAGCAATAGACATGTCTTGCACGGGAGTTTTGCTTTCTGCTGCACATCTTAATAGCTTTACAACAACAAAAAAGAATGACAAGGATGGACAGGGAGGAAACAGGAAAAGCGCTTCACACACACACACGCCTGCTACCACATCGTTAATCTTATAGCCAGCATTGTCATTTTAACAATTTTGTTGCTCAATTTAGCAACTCTCTTGCCTGTTCAGCATCCAATTTTTCTCTTGAGTGACTGGCGACATTTTTTGAGCAGCTTGACAGAACAATTAGCAACTTTCTAGCGACTTCTAAGTTAGGAATGCTCTTATGGAAATTGCCTTCTAGAATGTACCTTACTATTCAAAAAGTACAAGTAAGCGGCCTAAATTAGCTGCATGGCGCATGCTCTTGGACCATGATGAAGCAACAGTTTCCATCATATCGGTGATCATCACAGGCTTCTTCAGAAAATGTTTTTTTTTTATTCTGTAAATAAAAATTTGAGAGTGTCTCAACGGTGAACATTCGCAAGCATAGCAGTCCATACAATTATTTCCCAATTGCAATAAACTTTGAGGTGACATCTAGAATTCTGAAAGATAAGAGCTGTAACCGGCTGTAAAAAGGAGCACATAACAAAGCACACGGGCACGCTCACATGAATCTGAACGCTCTGCGTCCATTTCTAACAGCTTTTGGACAAATCAATACTGCACATAGCTTTTAGGTTGATCAATGGGTGCAAGTGTAGTACTTGACCTGTATAAAAATCACATAATTGTGATTGCTGTATTAACAGCATGCAACTAAGCATGTGTCACAGAATTTAGTTCTCCTTTTACAAACGCCAAGACCTAAAATCTTTGCAGGCGTAATGCAGAGTAAGAACCTTTTTGAGCTGGGAAAATCAAGTTACCCATATTTTTAGAGTCATGCAAGATTGCAATTTTACAATCTGAAGATAAACGCAGAATTCTGCTGCCTCAATCATTTTGTTCATTCAACAATTTTAGTGACCTTGAAGCAAAATTTAACAGATTGTGAACTGAATTATGGGGTTTTATGTGCCAAAAGCACTTTCTGATTATGAGGCACGCCGTAGTAGAGGACTCTGGAAATTTCGACCTTTCGACCACCTGGGGTTCTTTAACGTGGACCTAAATCAAAGTACATGGGTGTTTTCGCATTTCGCCCCCATCAAAATGCGGCCGCCGTGGCCGAAATTCGATCCTGCGACCTTGTGCTCAGCAGCCCAACACCATAGCCACAGAGCAACCACGGTGGGTTTAGTAGATTGTGTCACTTTAGCGTCATGCTCCGAAAAAAATTTGGCAACACTGCTCAGGCACATATAATACAAAATGACAGTCAGTGCACTTGATCATGATATTGCCACCCAGATTTCTCATTAAATTTCGCTTATGAATGCTTACCAATAGCTTTCAACATAGGGAAAATGTGATGTGCTCTAGGGAGCTGTGAAGATTTCTTTAACTACTTAAACACGGCGACCTCACGGAATTATAGATTTAGCTGGTTTTCTATCTGGAAGTAAAACTTCTTTATACCATATTTCAAATGCCTTTACTTGATCACAGCCAATACCAAAACACATGCCCAAATGTAAGCAATTACACATTTCAATGTTCTCACACTTGACATATGAAGTGGACAGTCTAGTTTCCACGCGAAGGCATAACTATGACAAGCAGTGGCAGCGACTCCTTTTATGACTGCAAATTTCTTTTACTGATATAGCAATTACATGGACACGCCAGATGAATTTTCGCCACTGCCGTGATGTTCCATAAGTGTTTATGTATGTGTATGTGATATCTTTATCTACGCCACATATGCAAGGTAGGTGCTATATTCAACCACTAAAGTTGCTCAAACCAGGTCTTGCCTTCTTGACTAAATTGTTCCTCAAAATTTTGAGAATTGCAGCACACACAAAAAAGGTCACATAACATTTCATTTACAGTGCATGCCTTTTTACTATATTCCTTTGAATATAAAGCGAGTTTTTTCCTAGAATTTTTAGCCTCCAAGTCGCCCCCCCCCCCACTTTAACAAGAATATTGCTTTTAGGTGTGGCTTCACGGCAGCGCATGCGCCAATGCTGTGAAGCCATGGCTAAAGGCAAAATCTGCATATTATCAGCACTCCACATGTGCATTCTTTAAGACACTGAAAACTGAACCTAAATGTGTACAGTTGTAGGAGGAGCAAAGTCAGCAGGTTTAAGCTGCTTACCTCATTGTTGATCATCAATGAAGACCCAAGGCTGAATGCATTCTCTTTCCCCTGCTCCTTCACATCGATGTGCTGCAGAATGCCATCGTACACCTTCCATGTCACTGTTAGGTGGTCGACACCCTGCATTGATGAAATGGGGGGGAATTGATACAGCAATACCCCAAAGCTACATTTTACACTATGATGAATTACTTTAAAATAGTGGTAATATGCAAGATAAAAAAAAAAACGCCAGTTCTAAAATCTTGAAGGGACACTAAAGGCAAATACTAAGTCAAGCTAAAGTGATAGATTAGTGCACGAGAATCTCTAAGGCTTCAATAATATCGCGAACGGAGCCTTAATAATCGAGAAATTGAGGTAAACGCAGGACATGATTAGAGGCTCCCCCGGGACATTCAGGCATTTGCTCGATGACGAACGCACTCCTCAGTTAAATTCTTTCATTAGTGCTCAACTACTTGCTACAAAAAACATCCTTGTGTTGTATTATAAGATCAAATAAAATGTTACTTGTCCAATTCTACTTCATTTCTAGAAAAAAATATGGAACTCATTGAAATTGCCATTGACAACGATAAGGGTGGTCGAACAGTTTCATTTGCGCTCGATTCTGCGCCGCCCACGCTTTTGCATTTCAGTACTTTCCTATTCGCATAGTGCTGCGCTGGTTTTGCTGGCTTGCGAAACTCGCACAAACTGGAAGTAGCAGAAAATTCAGCTTCCATGTGATGTCGTGGGATGCCCGAACGGTCCATGCAACTTGGCCAAAAAGCAGCTGCAGCGGCGAATCGATCGCTGTCTTGACTCGGTACCGCTGTCTGTCGGGCGCCGTTTTACTCCCTGACGGCAGGCAACAAAGGGTGGTGATGGCGTATCCGTCACCACTCCCATGGTTGAGTGGTGGGAGATTTGAATTTCAAAAAAGGCATTCGGACCCTTCAGATACAATTTTCTCGTAAACTAAGTCTTTTCTTGGCATGAAACAAGCACTGCAAAGTTTCTGGAATGGTATTTAAACAGGGCACATCGACTTACTACTTGCCTTTAGTGTCGCTTTAACACACAAGCACTCTCACACACTGTCGAGTGGAGGAAATGCAGGCAGATAAGAGGAAAGAGTAACACATCATTCATATGCATACGGCAGTCCATACAATTCCCTATTCATCAAATCACAGAGAACAGCCCTGACCATATGATATGATTCCGGTATAGTCAGTGCTAATTCTTCTAACCCCATCCTGACTGGTCTTACTAGCCACACTCTACTCATATGAACTAAATCATTGAATTAAAGAGGGGGAAAATTCCAACCAAAGTTTATTTTAAATACCTAACGTTTCAGAGCGCTACCGACTCCTTCTACAGAGGTGAGATGGCGTGAGGTGGAGCAGTGCTTCTAAACTATGAATAAATGCCTTTGTGCAACTGTGCATCCCAAGGTCACGGATTACTGTGTTCTTTTCTTCCTTCTGGACGTGCGGGGACAAGCAAATTCTATCCGCTCTCTTGATGAGGCTTTGGACCACAGAAACTTGTGGCAGGTGGGGCAATTAGAATTGAAGTGAAGCTATCATCCTGTATGTATTGGTTTCCTGAATATGAAAAAGGAAAGATTCGGTCACTCTCTCTCCATGAGGACAACTAAGAAAGGGAGAGGACCAGAATTTTCACGTTCCTTTGTAATCTGTATTGCCGGTTCTGTGGAGTTCAGGAACACAATGATCCATGACCTTGGGATGAACAGTTACACAAAGGCATTTACTCACCATGCCCTCCGCCGATGGAACGAGAATGAAAGGAAGATGGCGGCTGCCCAGCCACCCAGGCAACAGTACTGTGTCTCAATGCCATATGTTTGAAGCGTCAGCGAGACATAAGCCAGTGTGCTGTGAAAGGCAGGGGTTCACGTTGCTCGCAAGCCTCTTCCCTCGACCAAAAGACCGCGTTCCTATTGAAAACGTGCAGGGCATTGTGTACAAGATTACCTGCGCCAAATGCCCGGCATCATATGTTGGCGAGACCAAAAACTTCCAAAAAAGAATTCGTCAACACAAGAATGACCTTCGCCCCCTAAACAGAGAACGCAGTGCTGTGGTGGAGCATCGCAAGCTTTACGATCACCGGATTAGCCCCAACAATGCTGTCATCTTGGAGAGAAAAACAACCACCGGCGGTGGCTACTTTTGGAGTCCTGGCATATACAAAAGATGATGGGTAACATCAATCGTTAGCCAGGAACACTTCACGTCGTTTACTCTCAAAGTCTGTGAAAAGCGCCGAAGCGCCTGTCAAAGCGTCAAACATGCATATAAGCACTGCTACACCTCACGCCATCTCACCCCTCAAGAAGGAGCCGGTCAAGCTGTGAAATATCAGGTTTTTAAAACAAACTTTCCTTCTCTTTAATTAAACTGTCCCCAACCAGGCAGATATCTGCCGAATGTTTACTTTTAATCTAGATCATACATTTTCTCAAATAAAAATTTAATAATCACATTGTTCTCTTAAAAAATTGGAGGACGCTTAAGCTTCACCTTCAAGAGTGGAACGCGACAGCGTTCCCGTCGACCCGCCAAGGGGTGTAAGACAATGGGCTACGGCGCAGCGACTACGCGCCCCGCATCGGACGCAGTGAGCGTCGAGCAACGCAGCGTTCGGCGCGACAACGAAATGTGCGCCTGAGCAAGCGACGCACGCCTGAGCCTTAGAAACAGCTCGTTTCTAAGGCAACACCGCGTTCACTAGAGGCGCTTTTGTACCGCTTTGAAGCATCGAACTCGTGGCTCAGTGGTAACGTCTCTGTCTCACACTCCGGAGACCCTGGTTCGATTCCCACCCAGCCCATCTTGCAAGCTGTTTTTTATTCATGAAGTGCCTGCTGGGATTTATTGCTCACGGCCAACGCCACCGACGCCGACGACACCGGCTTTTCTGCGACACGAGCTCCTTAACGCTGTCGCGTTAAAACATGTCAAGGTTCACTGTTCGACCAATTGTCCATTCACTTATCAGAAAACAGAAAAAGTCAATGAAAGCGCTTAGTCACACAAAATTTTGCAATTACTGCAACAAGCAACACCGAAAGCTTGGAAGCGTTTACTTGACACTGACACGCTTTCTTTTCCTTCATTGTTGGTGTTACCAAACAAGAGAAGCTAGATGCACTTTGTTTAAATAAAATGCAAGTAAAAGGCATCTAAACTGAACACAAAGCAATGTGAATGCAGAACATATAAGCACAAATAATAAACTGCAAGTTCTTGAACAGCAGTGAACACAAACACATGCAACAATAGCTGAACATGTACTTCTCATGGACTGCCTTTATGCACAAATTCAGCTACCACTGCTTTAAGCTTGGCATAAGTGGTTTACAAAGATGACTGCAGCATTACAAGAAGCCTCAGCAAGTCAAGCCAAGTAAAGGAAGTTCTATAATTAACAGATTATAATTAAAAAGCCTGTTCACACAACCGTGTAAATCTAAACTAGAAAAGTCGCTTGCACAGACTGCCTTACTACAGAATACTTGTACTCAAGTTGTTAAAGTCTCAACCCATTTTGTGCGTCTGCTCATCGATATTCACCACGCCTGTACTTAAGCAAGCCATTTCTCTAAAATGTGTAGATGTTTGTTGATTAAAGGGACATTAAAAAGAAATACTAAAACAGCTTAGAAAGATAAAAGTACTTTTTTTTTCTAGACTATGTTTGTCATATTGGTGGAAAGAGGCTCATTAAGGAAAAAAAGAATGAGGGCTGAACTTTTACTTTCAAAATTTGGCACTGAAACCCCAGTGCCGGTCTGTTCGTGTAACATCACAAATGTTAATTTATTTTGTCATTTTTAGGCTACTGTAGCACAGTAAAAGTTTTGAAAACAGGATCACTTCAGTTTCTGACACTGCTAGAATACAATACAGTCCCTCTTTACTGATAAAACAATTAAGCAGACATGATCAGACATTGTAAAATTCCGTGACGTCACAGAAATCCGGTACAGAAAATTCAAGGTGGTGTCACCACTTGCCTTCTGTTCTCATGTTTTTTTTGGGCTTATCAACGTTAGACTTATGATAAGGGTGGCTTATTTTGCGATGGCAGATCAATTTAGTACGGTTAAACCTCTATATAGCGAACTTTAATATGATGAAATTCTCAATATACAAAGTATTTAACTTTTCATAACCTCTTGTTTATACAACACTGTGCATTTAGAACCTCAATATAACGAAGTGCGTTACCATGCGATTTCAATATAACGAAATTTCACTGCTACCGCAAAGGAATGTGGAGACAGTAAATGGAAACTTCCGCGGACACAAGACGGTCAAATGATTGAATTACAAGCAACTGCTTGCAAATGCACCTCTCAAATCGCGCACTGCACAACAAGAGCGACCATCAAAGTGGAATCGCATCATGTTCTGCATAAAAAGTACAGGTGCGATAAGAACCTATTGCACACTGCGCACTGTGTGCGTTAGGTGCGAGTGAAAGTATGCGAGGGTGAGAAAAGAAAGATGGTGGCTTCACGAGTGATGCCTCCCTGCACAAGCAAAGGAAAAGAGGGGCAGAGGAGCGAGCTCACAGTAACGCAAGTGTGCACGAGGGGGCGGAGTGGAGGGTAAGTTGGCACGTGTCTCCGCTGTGGCTGCACATGGCTGCAAGCACAGCAGCCACACAGCATGCTTTATAAGTAATCTGCCGCATGTGCAAAGAATGGGCATGCCGAGACGGCATGGCACCATGTAAGCTGTCTTACCACACGTTTAGTATTAGAGATTGCGTAATCTCTAGTTTTGGTGGCCCGTTGGAGCGAGAGGCAGAGGAAGCATTTGCTCCCCGCTGCCAGCGCTTTTCCCAGTAATGTTGTCCCAGTGTGGGCGACGCTATCAGCCGCGAGGGCGGAATGCACACAAAAGCGTGGCTGGCTTTGCTTAATTCATACCACCAAGGACATATTGTCAACGTATGTCGTAGGAAAATGTATCATTCGTCACTAACTCCAAAATTTATCAAAGTGAATTGTTTTCTAATTTAAATCAGCCTTTTTCCATTGGCCGATAATTCGGAAAATTCTGAGGCTCCTTTTCCATGCAAGAAAAATCGATCAGCGACTGTACTTATTTGCATAAAAGGTTGAATTTCAATACAACGAAATCTCAATATAACGAAGCGAACTGCAGATTTTACCAAATTCATTATATCAAGGTTTAACTGTATTGCCATTCAACTAAATTTTTTTTAGTGTCTCTTTAATCAGTGTCACTCCAGGCTACTGCTACATAACAGAGGGATGTTGCACGAGTTTTAATTTCGCGTGCACCCTGTTTCTATCTGCCCATTCCAAAAGAAAGCCAGAAATGTGGCAGCAAACGTATCCTGCTCACCTTGCTGCTGGGACGAATGATCACATCGCCTTGATCCATAGTGCTAAGCAGCTTCTCGGCCTCCTTGTAAGAGATGTTATGGAACGAAGGATGAACAATCACGCGCTTCACGTATGCTGTAAATAGGGGAGAGCACAAAGGTGTCACGCAAATGACCATCACCACTAAAAGCACAAAGTATATAGTAAAGGAAGCTTAGACTACGAAGCTGTAAATAATGCACAGAATGTAATTCACAACACTGCATAGGTGCTTTTGCAAACCTAGTAAAATTTATAACAGGCAGTCCGCAAGGCATTCACTAAAACATAATCAAGAAAACAGTTAAAACGCAAACTCACTTTGTCGATTCTGCTTCTTCTTAGAGTCATCATCCACTTTTCTGTCCTTTTCTTCGGCCTCATAATCATAGTACAGGTCCTTTGCAGGCCTGTAATATTGACAAGTCAAAGTAAATGAATAGCCAATAAATATAAGCCACTGGGACAGATGGATAGAGTTAATATATAACCAACTCTAGAGGAAAAGCTCCACACAGCGCCCATGAATTCAAATCGGTAAGCACAAGGGTGCCACCTTGTTGCTACTATGCTCAGGTGCAGCCGACGAGATGCGATTCAGATGAGACGTGCAATCAATGTGATCCCGAGCCTCCCTCGGTATGGCGGTGCCCACAAGTTCCAGGCGCCTGCAATGCATTCTTTCATGCACCATAAATTTTACATCAAGATTTTATAAATAGCTATCGGATCTTTCTGAAAAATACACGAAATGAACATTAAGCCTTGTCGTGATGTATGTGTAAATACCATATTTGCATGACTCTACCATGCCACCGATTGTAACACGCAGTTGTATTACCGCCTGAATATCCAAAAAAAATATACCTTGGCGCAGATTCTACCATGCACATCAAGTAATGAAACTTGAGTCAATGCATACCATGTTGAAATGATTTTATGGAACATACAAAGACAGAGAGACACAGGTGAATCTTAGCGGCTGGTCGCCGCCAGAGTTCGACGACACCTTCTTTTCACTGTCTACCAGCCACAGAAAATAATCTTCAGTTCCATTTAGTGCACTAGCAATTCCACACTTCTGGAGGCTCGCACAATCGTTGTCTGCGGGAGGGCATTCCAAGCCACATGGGCCCACCTTGCGATGTGTCTGAGCGTTGCTTTTTTCAGACCACCCAACCCGTTCGATGGCAGTGTGGCTAGTTACCTTGCATTAAGCTATCTTTCTTTAAAATAAGAATTGGTTTCGTTTTTGGCTTTGAGTAGAATTAATTACAATTGTAACACACATGCAAATCTGATCACATCAAAAGAGGTACGTGTTAAAATCGTGCAAATACAGTACTTGTTTTTGCATATTTTGATTATACAGTGGAACCCCGGTTATACGTCCCCCAGCTTTGCGACGACCTGGGTTTTACAACAGATTAGCGCAGTCCCGGCAAAGTCCCCATAGAAGCAATGCATTAAAAACACCGGTTATCCGACGCAATTTTACGCCTGACCCACGTTATATGACCACCCTCACGACGACCCTCACGAAGTGCGTTCATTTCTCTCTCCCCCACCAGCAGCCGCTCGCGACGCTCGCTGTGCTGAAATAGCGCCTTTTCTTCTCCACAATTGCTTTCTTCCTCTCTTCTCCATGGCGTCGCCTCTCGTTGCGTTGGTGAAGAGCTTCTCTCTCTCTCTCTCCCACCACACACACACAAACACACGCACACACACACACGCACGCACGCGCACACACACACATACACACACACCAGCAGCCGCCCGCGAGACTCGCTGTGCTGAAATAGCGCCTTTTCTTCTCCACAATCACTTTCTCCCTCTCTTCTTGGTGGCGTCGCTTCTCATCGCGTTGGGGAAATGTCCCCCCCCCCCCCCCCCTCACCAGCAGCCGCCTGCGACGCTCGCTAAGCTGAAATAGCGTCTTTTCTTCTCCACAATCACTTTCTCCCTCTTTTCTCGGCAGCGTCACCTCTCGTTGCGCTGGCAAAGCGTTTCTCTCCTTCCAATTTCCCAGCAGCAGATCGCCGACAAGGTAGCATGGAGAGGCTTAGGTTTATTGCACGTGTTCTTCATCGTAATCCCAGCGACCAGCGTTCAGCGGAGGTTTTGAGTTGTGTGGAGCAACGTGACGCACGATGTCCCGAAAGCAGACAGCTCTATCGCTCGACGATAAGCTGAATATTACCGAGGAAGCAAAAAAAGCGGCATGGAGCCACGAAAGCCAGCATTGCCCGGGACCTCAAGATACCCCAATCTTCGGCATCATTAAGTGCGTCAGGCAAGGGTACCGGAAGCGGTTAGTGCAACGTCGGCTGGCGGCTATGGAGCGCAGCGAGTCGGAAAGAAAGATCACTGTGCTCGACACTATGCATTTTATTGCCAATTCATGGAAAGCAGTGTCGCAAAGCACAATCGCTAACTTGTTCAAGCACTGTGGCTTTAAGCGAGAGACTGCCTCCTCTGCTGGGGACGCAACAACCTCGATGCCGCTGGAGGCTGATGCAGGCTTCGCCGACGACGATTTCGAGGGTTTAAACCTCACCACGACCTTTGCCGAGCATGTGGAGGCTGACGACAATGTTGTGATCTGCGGCGAGGTGTCGCTGGATGATGCTGTCGAGGACATCGAGTTTCCTACAATAATTACTAGAGGGAACTCTGGCACTGCAGTCGCTGTACCACCCTGAGAATGACAGGAAGTACATGGATTTGTCTGATCTTCGTGCTTGTGGATTGAGATGTTCTTGTAGCTCTGTATATTTCTCTACATAAATCTTATTGGCGTAGTTTCAGCGCAATCTGTACTCTTTGAAGTGCAGAAGATGCACGAACACGCACAATTGCTATTAATTGCAATGATTGAGCTTGTCCAGGTGGCCAAATCTAAACGCGCCAAGCGTCTCAAGGCACTAGCATGCCCGCAATACATCTATAAGGGCGTTTCGTTTGTCGATGCACGCATCCGTGGCTTAATGGTTTCAATATCGGGCTCCTGTGTTCGAATCCTGCCACCGGAGAATTTTAATATGTTCATTTAATTATTTATTATGCATTACATTGTTGAAAATGACGTGTTTACAAAGTCACGAAGCCGTTTAAACGAAGTTTAGGCAAATGCATGTGCTTCCCACAACTCCCATGCTGGTACAACCGCTCCCGTTGCAGCTCCCGTAGACACAAGCGCCAGAGTTCCCTCTAGTAATTATTGTATGAAACTCTATGATCGAGGAGGCTTTGCCTAGTGCCGACACTGCTGCGACATTGGATGAGGACAACGACGACGCCACAGAGACGGTATCCGCAACTTCATCTGTTCACGCGATGCTGCAGAGGACCTCTTTTTGGACGTTGCCCAACTCGAGCGAAAGCTCTTGGTTCACGGATCAAACAAGGTCCAAAAGAAACTTACAGACTTTTTTAAAATTTCGCGCCAGCTGGCGGGAATCGCAGCAGTGGGCAGTGGAGTGCCGTAAAGGTTAGTTTGAATAAAGCATGGTTGGTACCCATACTGCAGCATTAATTCTTATTGCATTTACTTTTTTGGTAATTTGGGTTTCCAAGCCCTGCAGAGTATATTAGTAGTTTACATTGAAGTTTCTCGTAAATCAGTCGCGCGAAATAAGTAGTATTCTTATAGGCATAATTTATGTTCGGATCTTTGACGCTCGCATTTTACGACGCTTTTTTGCAGTCCCGAGAAAATCGTATAATCGGGGTTCCACTGTATTTAGCGTTACGAAAATGAGAGGTAGCAACATGGTGGCACTTTTGCAGTTGCCACTTTTTTCACCCGGCTTTTCCTCTAGAGTCAACTAAGCAACTTTATGGACAGATGTGTAAGACATTATAGGGTACACAGTAGATTATAAGCATATTGGAGCATAAGAAATTCCATTAGACTGATTTTAATGTCAACCCTCGCAATCTGGAAAATTCCTTCTGTCAGCAATGTTCAGCCTCTTAATGGGTTGCTGTTTCTCGCATTCTTGGAGACTATTTTCCTAATTGCAACCTCCTCAGCTAATATAATTTCTTCTTGTCAACAAAAGCAATTTTCATTGCTGACATATCTCTCACTACTTCTCATTACCTGGACAAACAAAACTATTTCAACTTTTCCCCTCACACTTTGCCTCCCACACCACAACTGTCACTGATCCCCAAAGCATATATGCCCAAACCTATGTGAGTACAATAACCTGCACCTTATGTTTCCAAGAGGTGTTCTTTTGTTTATGCATTTGCACTTTATGCACCCTTGTACTACAGGTCTACCATGCTTTCTGTTTACAGGAGCTGTATTTTTAATCAATGACATTTCAGGACCACTGTTTCAGAATGTGCTGATTGGCAGAGCCAGCAGAAGGCGATGTCACAAAAGTAGTGGCACAACCTTCGTCACACAGGGTTGCACCCTTCTTGTTTGACAAATAATGGTACTTAGTGTCGGCACACACCCCTGTGGACATGCAGCATTACATACAAGTCATGTAATCGACTCACCTCCACTCATTGTTGACGTCAGAAAGGTCAGAAGATCGGCAAGTCAGATCAACCGCGAACCTTTCGATGTCTATCTTCGTTATTCTGCAGTGAAGAATCATGCCAATCTAAAGGAGGATGAAAGAGGAAGAAAAAGATTTATGCTGAAGGCAGGCAGTGCCGTAAAACATAGCAGTGATGACTTGACAACTTGCACCACACCTGCTCGTATGCAGGTTACAGCAAGAGGCTAAACATTTATGTTTGACAGAGTAATGCACTTTGAAAAGTTAGCAGCTATAAGGTCAAGTTACATCCTTTTCCAACGAACACAGCTAAACATAAGCTACCTACACCTGCTACTAGCTAGCAATGCTTATAACAAAAAAAAAGGACAGACAGAGAGAGAGAGAGAGACTAAAAAAGAAAGAAAACAAAAACTAATACAGTCGAACCCACTTATACCGATGCTGGTTTTAACAACATATCAGTTATAACAATGAGAACCAGCTGCACCATCAACTTTTGTATGTTTACCATGGTGAAATAACTCGCTTACTACAATGCCCCGATGCCGCATTATTGGTTATAACAATGAAGTCTGGCTGCTGGGTGTCCATGCCAAAAGGTAGTGAAATGCGAAGTACTTAAAACAAGAAAATAAGGAATTCGAGCCACTGAACAATGGCCCGCTGCCCCAACAGCTGCTGTGCACTCATTTTCCAGCCTTCTCCTTGTGCCTCTCACCTGTCGCCCTTTCATCCCTCTCAACAAGAATGGGCTGCGCCCATAACTCTATGCCGCAGCCACCCTTCGAAACATGACTGGAACATGCCAACTGTGCTGCTCCCAGATTGCTCATTGGCTCCTCAGCTCTGTAAACAGCTTAATTGCTCGCGTTTGTCTTTGTTGGTTGCAATAAAATCGTTCCTGGCCACGTGGCTTCTCAGCCTCGTTTGACTCACCGCCAAAAAGGAAGATGGCTACCCCGCCCACTGATCATCGGCAATGATTGATGTTGCCGGTGAAAAGAAAGCGCACGGCTATAGATTTGTAAACCGAGTGCTTCTAACTGATGAGGCAACCGTCGCGAACTTGCTTGCATCGGATAGCAACAGCAATGATGGCAGCAATGACATGGTGGGGCAGGCTTCCTCAACGTTGTCCTCACAGGAGGCCCAGCAGATGATTCAGTCCCTCCGGGGCTTCGTTTTTGCAAGGAACCTTCCGCTGCACTATGTGGAGCACCTGGATGCCTTGGAGAAGGATGTCAGCAAGCTTTGCATAAAGAATGCAAGGCTGATGGACAAAGGGTTTTCTTGTGAAAGCCTATATGGCGAGAAGCTTGTGGCGATCATGCCTCAGTGTTTCTTCTGGATTTCTCAAGCTGGCACGCTGCTGCGGCAACCTTCTCGCATGTTTTAAATGGTCCCTTTTGGGGCCACCAAAGCAATGCCTCGGCAGAGCTCGCATATTGCTTGCCACCCACCGCTCTATGCAGTTGTTATAGCAGAACCATTCTTTAACACTGACAGCCGTGGTTTGTTACGTGCGATCGAAGCGTCTAGGAAGCAGTTCAACGAATGAACACAATCAGCAGCCAGATGGAGAAAAGTGGTGGGGATTGGCATTGATCTCCTCGCCATTATAGTTTTCTCAGAACAGCTTTGCCATCCCCCTATTTTGATTTTTTCCTGCAACCCGGTTATAACAATTATTGGTTAAAACAATGGCAATTTTTATTGCACTTGAATTTTGTTAAAAGTGGGTTCAACTGTAGCAAAACAGTGCACAAGATGAATCCGCAAGATTATCGACACAGTGCTATATTGTGATGCTTCCCTAAAACACTACTGGTCATTTGTAACCCAATATGGTAGAACCTTGTTAATTCGACCCTCATTAATTCTGAAAAATTGGATAATTCAGACTGATCCTTTTGTCCGGCAGGCGTGTGCAATGAAACACTCATTAATTTGGATGTACCTGGCAGCACATTGGTTAATTCGGACAACTATCGGTGCTCGGTGAGCACCGGAGCTGCAAATGTGCGACGAAAAAGAGCAAAAATCGCATTAGCATCTACCAAAATGAAGCAGCAGAGTCCGCATCGCCAGAGCACTTCGGGCCTATCCATGCCTCTAAAGCCTCTATTCTTGTGCTTACCGTTGCGCGTAGCACCATGTTGCCTGCGTGCCTTCATGACTACATAGTTGCCATACATGACTGCGTTGATAGCGGCCACGGCTTCGTCCATGGCAGTTGCGGCAAACAGTTTCGGTTTGACTCGGTGCACACGTTGGCTGCATGCCTTGATAATTGAATAGTCGCCGTCCATCATCGTGTCGACAGCGACTGCTGTTTCGTACGCAGTTGCAGTAAACAATAGTTTCGTTTTGACTCAGTGCATGTCTCGACCGTGCAACTTCAGAACCGCAAGGTTGCTGGTTGCGACGACAGCGGCCGCGGTTTCGTTTGCAGAGGTTGCAGCGAACAGTAGTTTCACTTCAACAAACTTTTGAGGATGAAGTGCACCAGCTACATCGCTATGGACGGCAACCAACACTGGCGAAAAAAATAGTCGGGATCTGCACACAGTAGCAAAAAGCCTGTCTCAGATGAAGATGCAGGCCGCGGCTGCGCTGTGAAGGAAGTTGTGAGGCCTTTGCCACTGTGAGCGCTAGTCAGCCACAAGATGAAATGAGAACTGCAGCTTTTGCACTACTTTTGTGCAAAATAGAAATGGGATTGGCTCATTCATTCAGTAAATAAAAGCGTGTTGGTGTGGTAAGCATTTGTTTATTGTCTTCTTGATATCCTCGACAATTCAACATTTGGTTAATTCGGACATTCTTTTCAGTCCAGTGAAATCCGAGTAAACGAGGTTTTACTATAGCGCTGTTCTATTGAAGGAAGGGCTAAAGCACTGCATTTTGGCACCTCTACCTGATCCAGCCAGGAAAGCAAGGAGATACATGGGCTTTTGCTTTCAAGTTGGCTTCAACAAACAGCAAGTATGAAATGAAGAAGAGTTGGTCACCTGTACTCTCTCCTCAGGGTTGGTGACTTTCTTGTCACTGATGAACTTCGTCAGGATGAAGCCATTCACCCCATTGTCCAGGCGCACCCGGACACCCATAGACTGTCCCGGACAGCTGCCAGCATCAAAATGATTCCACACCTGAGGGAGAAGAAGCCAGGAAGAAATTCGTTCTGATTAAGACTGCCCAATATTTTGGGCAAGAACTTCACTGTTTGCATTAGGCTGCAGTAGGATATCGTTAATTTGATTCTGGTTAAATAAATAAAAAAAAAGGAATCATTCAAACCCACCACCTGGCCCCATCAAACATGCAACCATTATTTTAGGGTTTCAAATATTAGCTCAACTTGGAGAAATCGGGATCAGCGTCCAACCAAAATGCAGCGCAAGAGCAAAGATCACCATGATCACAATGATCATCACTAAGAAGAAAATAGCAAGGACAGGCAGCATTCCCCCCATGTTTACCACAGTGCGTGCTGCAGGGTGCATGCAGGATAGCGGATGTGACCATCAGTCGCTTTGTGTTAATCTAATGCTAGGCATGCACGTGGGCCACAAAAGTCTGCTGGCAAATAGAATAAAAGGGCCTTTGACTAAAGACTGCATGCTAGCATCATTGCTCAATTACCTAGTCAACCACTCATGACAAAATGATCAGTTTCATGATGTGCTCTATTGTTAGAAGCATGCTTATTTATAAGATGTGTGCAACTGCCACCAGTGCACTACAAGGAAAATAGCAAGGAATCACCATTTTGGCACTGCTCCATGCAAGTTCGAACAGGCTGCAAGCACTGATCATTCTCAGTTGATGGAAACTGCACCACTTGCACCAATTTTGTGCAGGAAAAAGTGATGTACCTCTTCACATAACAAATATTGATGCAGTAAATATTTAATTGCTTTGTTGGGTCCATTCATTGTTTTGACAATTCAGATAATTTTATACATTTTCTCTGGTCCCACAAAACCTATTCTGGTGAACCTTCACTCCAACAGTTTATCCTTTTATTGACAAATGTTGCCTACAGGCAGCATACCAGAAAAACAATTATTATTTATTGACAAGTTTCAGTGGTGAGCACGAAGTTCCTGGCTAAATGTCTTTGGCCAACGCTGAAATGACAGGGGCAAGTGTCATTTGTAGATTTAGAGCAGAAACACAGGATGAACTTTTAGAAATTTGGCATGCAACTCGCTATCCTTTGAAAGCACGGTCAGAAGGGACAGGCCGATGATCTAGCTCTAGCTGCAGTGGTGTCACACATGCGTTGAAAAGCAAATGAAATGTGCATCTATGGTTCACATATGGCAAGAGCCGTCTGCACGAATTCCAAGCAGGGTGAAGCCCACTTCCAGTTTTCTGTCACGGGGTTTCCCCTTTATTGCTAAAAAAGATTCTGTGAAATTTTTTTTTGGTTCCTTTTGTTGATTACGCTTATTTTCGATGTGTTTTGCGCATTTAGATAGAAAATATTTTTTTTCATTAAAAGTTTTATGAGTTGTACAGCTGTTACGGAATTGGCCTGCCATAATCAAAAACGATAATCACACACACACGCACGCACACGAACAGACAGAAAGGGAAAACATTAACAAAGGGTTTACAAAGCTTGCACGCACTTCACTCAGCTCAGGGAAGTCGTTCTTAAGACAGAAAGGGCACTGCCAAAGGCCCGTGTCATCATTTCGGATCGGGTTGGCCTGGTCCAGCTGCTGTCCGTGAGGCTTCCGCCGTGCGATGCCCACCACCTGACACGTCACCATCTTGCCTGCATGCAATGAGAATTGCGAGAATGATGATTTGCAGGCACTTGGAAGATAGCTGGCCACTTGCAAAAAAGATTTGACTTGTGGGTATGTCTATCCACGGACAAAAAGATTCGCACAAGTGGCTGCAAGTTGATTTAAAACATGGCGCCGCTGGAGGACGACGACCAGCAACAGCACTGCCCTCTTCTTTCTGGGTGAGTTGGTGCATACTTGACTTGAAAATTGTAGCAGCTTAAACACATGCATCCACAAAGTAACAAGCACGAGTAACAAGTGCTTGTGTCTCGTCCTTGTTACTTTGTGGATGCATGTGTTTGCGCTGCTACAATTTTCAAGTCAAGGCTGTAAGTTGCTGCCCTGTAATATGTTGAATGACTGAGAAGTGACACTTAAAGCTTTTTACCACTTCCACTTAGCAACTTACTGTCATTTGCATGAAGCTTTTCACCTGCGGCTCACTTATGCATGCAAAATGCTTTATATGTATGGCTCGCTCGCTCCCAGTGCACAATGATTGAGCCAGCCAACAGCATACCCATTGCTCCAGTGTGCTGTAAGATGATATACTGTCTCAAACCTCACTATAACCAAGTTGTACTTGCAGCGAAAAACTGCTCAATCTCAAATTTTGTTCAGTCGAGGTTTAAAACTTCAGCAGTAAAAAAAACTTTACAATTTTCCAGAACATTCCTGGTGGGTAGTATCTTGTCAGCAATCACTTATAAACAAATTGGAAGAAGGTTGGGCCATAATAGCACAGCTATGAGCACGAGCATGTGCATTGCAGATTGCCCCGAGAGCAATGCATCGATGTGGCTCACAACATCCGAGATTTGCATGCATTCCGTCGTGCGGCGCTGTAAATCTTTGACGCCATGGCTGACCCTGCTTAGTGCCCACAAATTATAAACAAAAATGCAAGAAGATCTGAGTATTCGTCCCAAGCAAAAAAAAAAAAAAAAAAAAGTCATCAGAAAAGTGGAGCACTGGTCGCGATAGCAGAGAGACAACTACATAAAGTAAGGTTTATAGTTTTACTGTAGTCACAAACATTAACCTGGCAAACATTAAAATTTCTCACTTGATGCCTACGAACTCGCCAACACAATGTGAGACAATGCTTCGCGTCATGTCTGGAAAACTTCAGATTACGCGACCGCCTACAATAGACGCACAGGAACCCAATGCGTACCAAGGTAACAATCATCTCGTCTCTCCCTTTGCACTTGCCGCAAAGAGATTACCTCCAAGATATGGTGCGTGGCCTGCATGTGAGGAGACGTGCGCATGATGGGGGAGAGAGAGCAGATATGCGATCCTGCCCTCCTCCACCATCCAACGCATGCTTGGTCACGTTACTGCGCGTTCACCCCCTCCCCATCGACCTTGAACAGAATTGCCAGCTCTAGAGCGTCTGCGAGCACTACGAGCGGTCGTGCTCCCCATGGCCTCTGCAAGTTGTTTACCAACATGGCAAATGACGCAGCGGTGTTTCCTGTCTACCGTGTCCTGGCATGTGCACTTGTTTCTGCAGCTCAAGCTTTCCATGGGGAAGAAAGCTTGAAATAATTTTTGCCGCAGCCGACACTGTTATAGCTTTATTGCTAGATTTACTAGCCATACAGACTTCAAATACATGCCTGAAATTGCCAAAATCTTTTTCAAATTGAAACCATGTAAAGAAATTACTTTGTTAAATTGCAAAAAAGAATACGCGAGTTTACAACGTAACTGTTGATGTGTATACTAACTATGTGTTTCCTTTAGGAGTGGGCCACTGTACTGTATGTTAAAGTGAAATTGCGCTAAGAACCTCCAGAGGTCTTCTGCGTCTGCCAACTTGCATTCAAACTACACTCAAACCTCGTTGTAAAGAAGTTTAAGAGGGAGCCGAAATTACTTTCTTAAATCCGTTACTTTGTTTATCCATTATTCCCATTTAGTGCAATATATGCCCAATGGCATGCGCACTTGTAAACATGTAAATAAGAAGACGGCACTGTGTCTGTAGAATTGCTACAAGCCACATGTACAATGAAATTTGAATAAAACAAAAAAACATGCAACTTCTTAGCATCTGACACGATCGTGTTTAGACATCAACCTTCTGTTCCACTGTTATGGTCTTTCATGTCCGCTTTCCACTTGGCTCGTTGCGGTCGAGCAGCATGTGGTACAACACAGTGCTCCACGGTGTGATCAACGAGACAAGCAAACTCTCGTGGACTCTGAGATTGCACCAGTGTCAACGCGATATAGAAGGCGACACGCAGCTGCCAGCACGCGCTCTGTTAAGAACGGCCCGCTGACGTGCAAGTTTTGCCAACCAGTTGCGACCGCGGCGGCAACTTTTCCTAGAGCGTCGCCGCAAACCTCTAGCCACGGCGTGACTAAGTTGACTGTGTGTCGAGAACAATACGCGCGCCCTCAACTCTCCGTCGCTGGAGCTGAGTTCGACGAAGCAGGCTTTGTGCCTGCATTCGCCGCCGCAGACCTGATCTGCTATGAGCGGGGGAGTTGCCACGGGAACGTCAACAGAGACCCCTTCTCACACACCGTTCTTGAAGTAAGCCCCGAGTTCTGCGAAGACAGTTGGACCTCGGCGGGCTCCGTGAACCTGTGTGTGTGTGTGTGTGCAAGTAAGCCCTCGCGCAAAGAGGTGGCCGTTTCCGTCACCTGGGTATCGGGGGAGGACCGAGTGTTTATAAAGCGCTGTTGTGCGGATACTCGAGACACTCTATCTCAAGCAGTCATGTTAGACTGACGTACTTTCTCTCGTGGTCATGCTAGACTGATGTAGATACTGTAAATAAACCCATATTTCCTTGTTCTCGATGAGAAGCTGTCCTTCTCTTCATCAACGTCCTCAGCGTGGATAAGTTGGACGACGGCATGGGACAGCTACCTTCTAATTCATGCCGGACTCCAATCTTGACAACAGGTTACGAGCGATGGGATTGAGCCCCCAATCCTAACAGTGGCGTGCCGTAGAGAAAAAGATAAGTACATGCACGGTCTGGGCATGACTCCCGGGGTTGCGCTGAGGGGATCTTGTAGGCCAGGCCCAACAGCGGCTGGCTGCGCGGTGTGCCACAGAGGAAGAGAGAAGTGAATGCACTAATCTCTCGCACCACTGCGTATACCCACCCACACAGAGTTTCTCACTATATTACCTAGAGGGAAATCTGGGGCTGCTACATTGTGGTATGCGTGGGAATGCCGGTATATTGCGACTTCGGATTGGCATCATTCTCGGAGAGCCAGGACACCTTGGAGACGCACCTAGCAGGCGCCGTTCCGTCTGTCACAATGATCAATTTTCTACTGAAATAGCATGTAAAAAGCTGTTTTAGCTTTCTAATTACACAAAAACATGTTTTGTTTAACTATGAGAACTTGTCAGAGCATGTACAATTATATGAAACATAAAATAGTATCACCAGGCCGCTAAAGTTGGAGGACAGACGACAAGATTCGCATTCGCATTGGAACAGTTTGTCATCTGCTCTTGTTTTTCTTCGCTTGATTATGCATTGTAGGTGAGTAAAGTTTACTGGAAGATGTAACGTGCACGAATGGAAACATTTTATGAAGATTTTAGTTTAAGGATGCGCTATTTGTGTAGCCATATGCAAATTTTACATGAAGCCTCTTAGAACACCAGCCAATACAAGCCTCGCAGACACATACACTGTCATTCCCATGACGGCACAGCGCCCCTTAGGAAACCCCCATAGACAGTGGCGCCAGATTTCCCTCTAGGTGTTATAGTGAGAAACTCTATGCCCACGCAGCATGCCACGACTCCTGCAGGCTTGCACATGACCCTTGAGATTGTGCCAGGGAGATCTCGGAGGCCACACCCACCTGTGCTGTGCAGTAAACGGGAATGCACTAATCTTTCACACTGCCATGCATAACCGTGCAGAGTGGCGCAGCTCGTGCAACCAGGCATATGCATCTGCCAGGAAGAGAGGTAAGTGGAGAAGTGCGATAGGGAGCTGCTGTTTGTGCGCAGGTGTGCAGCTACGTGCAGTGGTGAGAAAGACCAGCGTTGCTCGATGGCATATCCGACGCTAAACGCACGAGTTTTGAAGTGCTGTGGCGAACAAGGTCTGAACGCCGTGGAAAGATGTATTCAGAGGGCAACATTAGAGTATTTTTGGTTTTCTGAGACAAATTCAGTTTGTTATATCTATTGTGGGGATGCGCGACTCGCGCGCGTCCCCTGATATGTTTTTCCCGCATGGCGCGTCTCCTGTAATCCGGCTTCGCCGCATGGCCTGCGTAATGCCCGCGGCGGTCGATGTGGTTGGGGCGCAGTGCGAGAGATGGCGCGAGTGTTGCGTTGCTAACGCCGCCTCACGGCAGGGTTACTTGGGGGCGCAGGGGAGGACGGGCTGTCTCTTCCCCAGCGCGTCGGCGAACGGCGTGGACATCTCGCGCGCCGCCGACCCATGCTTCTGCGAGACCGCCTCGCGTGGCCGCCTTGGAATGCGCCACCATTCACGTGACAGTACGCGCGAACGACCAGGCGTTGGGATCCAGCATGGGGCGAACACATTCGCTCGTTTTCCGGTCGCGGTGAGTCGGACTTCTAGATTTGTCGCGCGCCCATCGGCATGTTTTGTGGATAGCAACTCGGCTAGCAGGCAATGATCTATGAAAGGTGCAATAAATGCCCTTGTGATTGTTTGCACTACTGCGTTGTCGTTCCTTTGTCCCAAGAGCACGGGTGTGAGAGACCCCACACTATTGGCAGGACACTTTCAATTCGTTCAAACGAGCTTTTAAATACCTGGACCTCTATGGGGATTTCATGGGAAATTCAGTTATTTTGTTCTATGCGTTATTTCCTTATATCCCATTCCGTAATAATGAAGTTCGAGTGTATGTGCCTTTCTATCAGAGCATGAAGACACATCTTCTATGAACTGTGTGGGAATCCCTGTATCCCAAGATAGCCGCCCACACAGCAACCTTTGCATTGGGCAGGCAGACTTGCGCCAGCAGGTTGGGTAGTGTAAACGGTATCAGCGCTCCCGGGTGCGTCGCATCACATCCCACCAATATGGGTCAAGTCTCTTTAGTTCTCAGCAAGTGGTAAGTGCAGAAGTCTCCATCACCCGCTCCTGCTTTTCACGCACGTGGAGCTGGTAGGTTGGAAACTCCTCTTTAAGTAGTGGATTCTCTTCGAGGAATCCCTCGGTGATGTTTACTATTGGGGGCGAGCTCCGCCATTGGAAAAGTTTGCGCCACTGTCGGCGTGACATGGCATTAGGGATCAAGTGGACACAGAGGCCGCATTGGCTGCTTTGGAAGCGCCGAAGCGAGCCGAAAACGAAAGTTTAAAGTCCCACCTGCGCTACATTCGGATTAAGTGGTGACGCTTTACCACCTTGGGTGTCTGCTTGACAACATTTGAAAGTGCTATAATAGGTAGTGGCTGCCTCTGGAGGTGTGCAGCATGGTAGGTTACTGCTCAGTGCTGCAGTGCCGGACGTACGCAACGGAGCCCGGTGTCAGCCTTATTTACACGTAGCTGCAGGGCAAGGAGCTGCGTGAAGCTTGGCTGGCGAAACTTAGAATCGGCAGACAGCTATCAGCTACAACTCAGGTATGCAGCAATCACAGACGTGAGGAACATTTCTGCTACAGCGCCAGGACTGCGCAATGTTCGGTGAGTAGCAGAAAACGCGCACTGAGACAGACGCTCGCCCGCGCCTGCTGCCCGGCTAATATCATGACGGTTTGGTCTATGAACTTGTTGATGCTAGATACTGGCAAGTTCACTGGAACGGAAAGGGAGCAGTGAGAAGCACATAAAAGAAGGCATGGCATATGGTCATGTCTGTGTTATGAATTAATGTACTGGATTACGAAAAAGAAGCAGAGGGAAATCACACGCTGAGAAGACCGATAAACATACAGTGCGACGCAACTTGAGAAATAGTATTGAAATGCCCAAGAATTTAGAAGACAAAGAAAGATTGAATCGCCGCGACAGCACATCACAACCTCCGTACGCATCGAGGTCTATAACTAAATTATTTTTGAACAGTTCTGATAGCGTCCGCACAACAATGGTTGCTAATGTACTGTCAAATGCTCATATGATGCGGCCTAACGCTCACAGCACGGTGCGAAAACGCGTTCACAGCGAAAGCAAAATGTTGTGGGCAGACATGCATGCAGACACGTAATTGGTCGCTGCGAACCCGTGTGATTGCTGCATTGAGGCTTCATTCTGTTATGCCCCATTTGGTTATACAGACAGCCCACTATAAGAACATATTTCACATAGTTTACTCTCAGCATTTGCCTACCTTTCACGCAAGAAGCCGGTTCGGGAGACTCAATCGCAGCGACCGCGCGCAGTGGTGTTCACTGTACGTATCCGGTAAAGAGATAGTGTCTGTGAACGATTCTGTGCTTTCAGCTTGCCCAAGATTATTATATCGACAGTCAAAAACTTCCCTCGTTTTGAGAGTACCTACATAAATGTCCAGGAGGGCTACCATGTGGTGTTTTTACTGAGTGCCGTAAGCGAAACCTATAAGGAGCACGCCGCGTGATCCCTCATACTACGCAAGGGAGGCACTTCCGACAGATGGCGACTCCATAACTCCTCGCCCCCAATAGCTAGCTGGCCCGTTCGAAGTACTAGTTGCAAGCATAATGAACGCTTTTAGAGTGTACACATGGTTGTCGTCCATTGTTTCTTCGAGCTTGAACTGGAGCACAGTTGTTGAGCAGGCGTGTGCCAGCCACAGTGCGTGAAGTGCCGAGGCATGGCGCCATTGCAACCATGCCCCCATTTCTACAACAGCTTCAAGTGGCTACAAAGTGCACTGGACTTCCCCTTAGCACAAAAAATGTTGATGCAGAAAGACAAAAGTTCACCCCACAAATAGGTAAGCAAAAACACTTCATCAGATAGTCCCACATACCAATGTAGAAGGTTTGTGGGGTCTCCTTTGTGAGCATGTTGAATGTTTCTTCAGGGTTAGGGGGCCGGAACGGAGTGCGCAGGTCCTTGTACCTGTGATTCAATTCTGCCCGTATGTCGTAGAGCGTGATACTCTTGTTGCCATATCCTTGCCGTTCAAGCTCCACCGCAAATGCATCGAGATCCAAGTCCTGAGAGAGGAAGATGAACATCACTCCTAATCATGGCAACTTCCTACAGTGACATCTCAATATAGCGAACTTCAGGGGACCACAGTAATTTGTTCGTTATTCTGAAAGGTCTTTACAGTGAAAGCCCCAAAATTAACCATTCAGCCCATCAAGCCATCAGTTCATAAGCTGTCACCACATGAGCTATCCATGAAAATGTCGCTGTTGGCTCTCAGCCTGCACTGTTGCTATTTTCCATAGATTCCACCGCCATGCACCACCAAAGCACCGTATAATAAGAGTGATGCACTCAAAACAGACACTGACGCCGAGAAAACTGGCGACAAAAAGGTGACTCTGTGTCACCTCCAATGCACAATGTTTCTTGCTTTACATTCCTTGCCATGGCCACCACAACTGTCTCGCTTGAGGCCGACACAAACTATGCCAAAACGCAAGCGCGCATAAATGACACTGTCCAGAAAGTGCAAAGGGCAACCATGTGGCATCTTCATGAGTAAAGAGGCAGAAAGAAGTGCAAAAGAAAGAGGCATGCATAGAAAAAAGTGTGAAAGGGACGCCGCGGCGTCCCTTTCACACTTTCTGTGTAATACTGCACACTTCACACTGCACTATTGTGCAATACTGTGCAATACTGCAAACTGTGCAATACTGCACAGTTTCACACTTGCTGTGTAATACTGCAATATTTCTACACTGAAATTTTAAGACGTCAGCAGGGGATTTATGAAAATTTCGTTAATCTGAATTTGTTAATGTGGTGTTCGTAGTAACGAGGTTTCAGTATAGTGCCCGTTCCCTGCCACAATTTACTTGGTGTGATGCGAGTCTCCCGTGTTAATAGGACTGAATCCGACTGCCTAAAATAAGCACATTCTACTAATGTACATGCTTGAAAAGGAACAAAATAGACTGTGCTCACAGCAAAACGTCTTTTCATACTGAGAGTTTGCATACAGGCAGCGTACTACCTGTTCATACCATTCACATCACACAGCAATGAGCCTACAACCATAAGTGATGAATATATCTTCCTGGCTGCTGCTGAATGCCCTTTCTACATCAAATACCTCGAGGAAAACTATTGTGCTGTTAAGAGGGAAACCCAATGAGAAAATATCAATGACGACTTGGTGGTAAATGTGAGAGAAATGCGTTGGGAATTATGTTGCACCTCTTTGAGGTCTCAGATCCATGATTTCAATGGTGTTCACTACAATTCAAAGTGTCGTTTAAGAGCCCACTCAAAACATATCCTGTCTCTTCGGGCATCAAAATGCAACTGACGCTGTTCCAGAGCAGACCACTGTCAGTTGCACTATACATATATGTTATCGCAACGTCAAAACAGGGGTCATAGAGCACTATTCAGGAGGCACAGCAGCAGGTCGCCGTTTTAATACTGAGTGCAACCACGACTTCTTCATCACTGCGCCTTGACAAAAACGCTCATGCCCACTCGCATTGTCGTCTTCTTCATTGGAGTACAGGTGTTGCAATATATATATATACAGTTGATCCCAGATATATCAAACTCGAACGGGATCATGAAATAGTTCAACATATTGATAACTTGAAATATAAAATATGCCCATCTGAAGCTTATCTGAGACCTCTGCATGTCTCGAATAGTTTCCTGAAATCGTGAAAAGCTCGAACTTACCCATTTGCTTCTCTAAGGCTATGTCAATTGCACAAAAGTTGTCTTATTTTTTGCTCACAAACATTGCAAGTCGCTGGCGCTGCAGCACGGTCTTTGATACACTGATCACAACACTAAACCTAAGGGCCCACGTCGCCCAGACGCAAGATCATGGTGCAACTGGCGTGCTTCGAAGTGCTTGTTGTATGTTTTTATTTAAGATAAGGTAGAAATGAACAAACCATAGAAGCAGACTGGCCTGTGTGGATACGAGCTGTGCTGCAATCAGTGCAATTGTAGTTTGAATAGCGCGTGAATGTGCCCGGCCATGAGTTCATTATAATACAAAGAATATGCCATTTAAACAGCTGATCATCATACATGAGCAATGAGCTGCATTTCGGGTTTTGCAATATACTTCCCGTTGGAACTAGTTGTCTTTGCTTCTCAACCGCCTTAAAAAGTCCGCCCGCCTTCTCTTGCATGCCGCTCAGCACTGAGATACCTCCTAGCCAGTACGGCCCTTTGTTCTTGGCCCTTCCTCTCCAGCCGCTGCTGCCGATGACTGCCAGCACTACATACATGCTGCAAGTATTTAAAGTGGCTTTCAGCTTGCGAAATTTCAGAGTCCATTCCAACTACAGTCGACTCTCGTTACAACAAACCCTCCTAATCTGACAAAACGCGTTAGTTTTATCCGAAGTTCATAATATCCGAAACGTCTCACTCCCGAAACTCTGGTCACGATGTCTAACTATGTAATTGGAAAGAGTGAGTGACGAACGTCCAAAGTAAAAAACAAACAAAAAATATAGCAGTTTTGCCCTAAAGGTGAAGTATTGGTAGCGATAGCAAATTAGTAGACAGCTATGTAAAGCAAGGATAGTAGTTTTATCTCGCTCGATGACCGCGGAAACTTGCTGCCAAAACGTTGGAGTGGGGAAGCGTGGCAGCAGCAGCCAGTGAATTGACCTTCATGCTGTCTCTCGCTTCAACGTGAAATAAATGTCAAAAGCACAGCGTATATGAAGCGAGCGGCACTGGGTGCACTTTGTCCACATTGCAGATCGCTTTCAAGATACAGCACGCGCTTGACTGCGCACTTTGTCCACATTGCAGATTGCTTTCAAGACACAGCAACAGCGCAGCAAGCAGCAGCCACCAGAGCAGAACCCCTTCTCCCTTGCGCCCACGGTGCCTCATACGCGAAAGAAGATGGTGCGTTTCTGCCCCGCTTTTCTCTCTCTCACGCACAATATTGAGCCATGATTGTCGGCTGACCCTCGCAAGTAAGTTGTCAGCCCATGTCGACACGGCAAAAGCACGTTTTATACACCCGATTTTGACAAATATTGCTGCTAATTTCATCCGCTGTAGCCGATAGTCCATTGTAGTGCAGTCTGTTAAAAGCGAGCTTTGTTGTATAAATAAAATAGGCAGAACAAACTAAGGTTGAAATATGGTTATATCCGAAAGTCTATTGTATGCGGGTCTGTTGTAACGAGCGTAGACTGTAGTTTGTAACTGTGCGAGCACAAATGAAACGCCCTTAGCACGGATCCACGAATTGCACAGTGATGAGCCTTGCGTGCTGCTGCCAAAATGGGCGAGTCTTTCAGCGAAGTGCATATGTAGCATGCGGTGGTTTTGTTAAATTCAAACTGTAATGTAAAGATCCATCCAAGTGGAGGCTGATGTCAGATTCATTCACGATAACGAATGGCTGCAGTTAGCATGAGCCATCCATATTTGCAGCAAGCAAAACTGAGCAGCATTAGATTTATAGAACATAGTGGCAAAGGGAAGTTCGATGTATGCATAACACATCACTATACTTTTACATGGGATTTTAAAGGGGATCTCTCAACTGTTTGATATAGACAATAATTCAACGTATCCAAGTTTGACATAAGCGGTATCAACTGTACGTGTGTGTGTGTTTACACACACACACCTTGTGGCTGGCTTCCCACACTTCACAAACATACACTTTTTTCCACATTGACGCTCCTAATGCTGATGCATTAGAAAAACTTGTGAAGTGTTCCTCCTTGTGGACAGCAAACAGACTTGGCCACAGCAAATAAGGGTCCACAAAATATCTTCACTTACCCTGAGCTTTTCAGGGTTCTCCAGAATTTCCTCGAGGGCTTCAGCAGGGTTCACGTCTTCGGTGACATCATCATACTCTAGGGCATCCACAGCCATCTTGCGAGCCCACTCATATGCTTCTGGATGAACCCGCGAGCCATCCAACACCTCCACATAGGCATTTGTGCTGCAAGTATAAGAATACTGCATGGTCACGTAAAGATATTTCTTCCAACAAACAAGACCCAGTGCTTGTCTTAGCCAAAGTACTAAGTGTAGCTGTGCATACTTGACAATGTGTGTGAGCTATCATAAAAGAAAACAGCCCAACCAAACACTGACAGTTAATTTGACAATCTACTCCACCAAACAGGAATGCGTGGAAAACAACCGCACACTAACATTTTACAACAATGACACAGCAATAACCTTGTCCTCCGCAGAATCTAAAAGGCAACTGGTTTTGCATTGTTTGTAAGTATGGCACGGAGGAGAGGGAAAAGAAAGAAATGAATAGGATACTGGTGTTTGTAATTAGCAAGTCCACAAACAAAAGAAAAAAAAGGTAGAAGCACATCACAATGAAATTGAGAAACATGTGCAGGTGTTTCAAGGTGAATTCTTGCAATAGATGCATGCTTCTCTGCATCAGCATTGCTATTGATGAATTGCTTCCTACAACACAAGGTGCAAAGGTCTTTCATCAAGATCATTATAAGAGTTCTCTTTCATGCAAATGGCTCAGTAGCGCTGACAACAAAGTGAACAGTTTGGTCACACTGTACATACCTATGAACATGAACAACTTATGCAATGTTTATTTACTAAAACCAAATTACTTTTCAAGAAACCCAAATGCCATTTGTACAATAGTTGGAAGTACAGTATAACCTCATAACAACAGACCTTGAAAGTGAAGACGATTTTGGCCTGTTGTAAAAGAAGTATGTAGTAAGAGTAATACTGTTACAACAGACTTTTATGTAATGTGTGGGTGCGCGACTCTCATCGTCCCCCCATATGTTCTTTTCCCGCATAGCTCCCGTCTCCTGTAATCCAGCTTCGCCGCATGGCTCGGTGCAAGCGGCGGTCGGTTTGGTTGAAGCGCATTGCAAGAGATGGCGTGAGTGTGGCTCTGCTAACTCCACCTAACAGTGGGGTCACTTGAGCACAAAAAGGAGAAGGCCGTTTCTTTTTGGCTCGAGGTCAACAAGCGGAGCAGACATTCAGCGTGTGCTCCAATTCATGCTTCTGCGAGACCGTCTCGCGAAGTCCTCCCCGGAATGGATAAACACAATCGTTCGAACGTTCCACCGTTCGCGTGATTGTATGTGCAAACGACCAGGCGTTGGTGTCCAGCATGGGGCAAACATATCCGCTTGTTATCCAGTCACGGTGAGTCGGACCTCCGCGATTTGTAGCGCACCCATTGGCACGTTTTGTGAATAGCAACTCGGCTAGCACGCATTAGTCTATGAAAGGTGCAATAAATGCCCTTGTGATTGTTTGCACTACTGTGTTGTCGTTCCTTTGTCCCAAGAGCACGGGTGAGAACACCACAGTAAACACTAAATGGGTCTGTTATAATCAGATTGAATTACAAGTCACAAACATAGTCAAAGAATGGATTTATTCCTCTCAAAGTCTTCTGAAAGAAACTTGTCATTTTTGACTGAGCTGTACAGCGAACAGCTTTGGACACTATGCATGTCATCATTATAAGGCTGTTCACTTCATCTGCCACCATAGTATCTTGCTCAAAACACCGTATTTACTTGCATAACGATTACACTTTCTTATAAAAAAAAATTGATGCAAATTCAGGGGTGCGATCATTACGCGGGTTAAATTTCACATGAAAAGAAACATTTTCTTTTTTCATCCCGCATGTGCTGCAGGATGAAAAAAATTTTTTGTTTTCACGGGAAATTTAACCGGCGTAATGATTGCACCCCTGAATTTGCGTCAACATTTAAAAAAAAAGTGTGATCATTATGCGAGTAAATACGGTATTCTAAGGCTTAAGAAGTTATTTTCTCAGCTACAACCCCTCTGCTACCTTCCTCCTTTTCCTCTTTTTCCTCTTCTAAGTCTTGATCTGCAGTAGGCACTCTGTGAACTTGAGCTGCAATTTCGTCTGTCAACTGTTTTGTGTTGACCAGGTCATCATCCGCAGTCACATACTCGTGAGAATTCCTGGCTCCTGATGGCCTCTTCAACAGCTGCCCGGAGACTAGGATCTGGTTGGTCTTCCAGTGGCAATACAGGTCTGAGCGGTCACTGTCACCGATTGAAAAACCAGCTTTCCCAAAGCAATTTTTTATGACAGTTGGCTGAATCTGCACCAACGCAAAAGAAAGAACCTGCACTGCAAATTTCAGGTCAATTACAGAGCCTCGCTTCATTTGCATATCAAAAGTCAAACGCTCAACAAGGTGTGTGCGGTCCCTGGGCTTCACTGAGTGCACCATGCCCTGGTCGATAGGCTGCACTTTTGACATTGTGCCAGGGTGGAAAATACACCACCTTTATGGCCTGAAGCTGTGGAAGCTGCATGTGGCTTGAGCAATTGTTGAAGAAGAGCAGCACCATTCCTCTTCTGCTTCTGCATTCCTCTTCGAAGACAGCACTTACATGCTGATTGCATAAACGCAGAAAATGGGAAGACAGGTGGTAGACTAGGTTATACCAGCGCCTGGTTACACATACAACATGGAGGTATGCACATGGAGGAAGCTACGGCAGCTAGGCTAGAAGCGCGTACGAGGCGGACATTTTTTTTATGCCGATGGCGATATGGTAACGCGGATTTAGGGTCGTACTCGATTCTAACGCGCGTGCAATTTTTTTACCTTTGTATCGGAGAAAAGGTGCACGTTAGATTAGAGTAAATACAGTATGTAGTATCCGAATGTCTGTTGTAAGCAGATACATTGTAACGAGGTTATACTGTATTAAAATGTCTGCCAAGCCTAGGCCACAATCTATGACCCACGTGAATGGAATGTGACTCGACCTACACAATAAGATCTTCTTTTCATACCTATTCTCGAATGACGTTGTGTCAATCTTGATGAAGCCCGCACAGTTGATGAACACTTTAGGTCCCATGTGGCAGACAGTCACAAGTTGTGTTCTGCTTTCGAGGCGTTGGTGAGCTTGCTTCAGTGTCTGTAATAAAGCAGAACCACTAATTTTACACGACCAGTAACACAAATCAGCTGCAGTGCCTACCCGATATTGGAGATTTCTTTTCATGTATTTTGTCATTTAAACAGAATCTTTTGATATGTGGTGACATTGAGGCCAACCCAGGCCCAAATGAGCGTGAAATGTTGATGGAACTTCTTCAGGGGCAAAGTAACATGACTGCAGTAACAGAGGGCAGTAACATGAATGATGTTCTGGCAAAATAGGGGAAAATGGAAGCTGACATTGCAAGCGTGTCCGAGAGAATCAGTGGTTTAGAAGCACAGATGAACGTAATAGCTGAGTTAAAGGCAGAAATGAAGGAATTGAAATCTACAGTAGTAAAACTTGGAAGTAACGTGTCATTCTTGACATTCGAGGTCGACGAACTAGAACAGAAGTCGAAGGAACAATTTAGTTATATTTGGCATACAAGAAGAAACCACTGAAAGCCCTGATGAACTTGCAAATACAATAAGAAACGACATTTTTTTGGCGAAACTCGGCCTCACTGTTAACAATATTGAAAGGTGTCATAGAATTGGTAAAAAGAAGGGAAAGACTCGTCCAGTTATAATCAAACTGCTCGACCACTGAGATAAAGTGTCGATACTGAAGGCTTGTCCGAAGCTAAAAGGAAGTGAGTATTCAATATCAGAGGGTTTTTCGAAAAACGTGCGCGAAACAAGAAAGAAACTTTGGCTGAGCTCAGCACAAGAAAGAGCAGAAGGCGCGAAAGTTAAGCTGGTCTTTGACAAGCTAATCATAAATGGCACACTGTACGGGTGGAATGAGGAGAAGGGAGGGCGTTTCAATATAGCAAAAAATAAGACATGACCTATAATATTAGATAGGCGGAACATCACCATCCTTAATGTTAACTGCCGCAGCATCGTGAATAAAATCGAGTCTCTTGAAGCGCTGTTGGTCTGCCACGATCCTGATTTAGTTGTGCTCACAGAAACGTGGCTGAACGAAGACGTTTTTGACAGTGAGTTCGTTCCAAGAAACTACAACGTTTTTTGAAAAGATCGTGATCGAAGAGGAGGAGGCGTAGCGGTTCTTTTCAAATCTTCATTACGTGTTATAGCAATGCCTGACGTAACAGGCGTGGAAAGCCTATTTTGCAAACTTTACATAAATAAAGTCTGCTACCTTTTAGGAGCAGTTTACAGGCCTCCGAATTCATCTGCCACAATATTTGAACAGCTTAATGAGTATATGCATCACCACATAAAGCCTGAAGACAAACTGATTCTGACAGGTGATTTTAACCTGCCCAATCTGCTCTGGAACACCTTTTCGATAACCAGTGCCAAAAGTGTCGAGAATGAAATGTTAAACATTGTGTTCAATTTCGACCTCTTGCAAGTTGTAAATGAGGCAACCAGAATTCAAAACGGCTCTGAGTCAATCCTTGATCTGTTCCTTATAAGTGGGAATATTAAAGACAAAGTGATCTGCAGCGTCACCTCCGGCATTTCAGATCACAAAGCAGTAGTCTAGACGTTAGAGGGCGTCGCATTGGAACAGCGAGGCGATGTCAAGTTGTTTCCTAATTTTTCTAAAGCAGAAGACGAGTCTATTCTTGATGCTCTCAGTTTTAATTATGACTCTTTCAGAAACAACACTTGTTCGGTGAATGATTTGTGGCTTTTTTTCAAGGGGGTAATTCACGAATGCATTCAGCGTTTCGTGTCAAGGATAGCTAAAAAACATTACTTTCGAAACCCATGGATAAGTAGAGTAACGCTGCAGTTGCAGCGAAAATTGAAACGCCTAAAGAAGAGGGCGAGAACGACAAACAGGTCTGACTTGAAACTAATGGTCGAACAAATATCAGAAGAGGTGAAGAACAAGATTGCGCATGATAAGAAAAACTATTTCGATATAATACTGCCATCCATTATCAAAAGGTCACCAGCAAAATTTTGGAGATTGGTGAGCGCAAAGTCTCGCTCTAACGACGGACGTGTAGTTTATGGTGGTTGCGTGCAGGATGATGCAGGGGCTTCGACGGCATTCAATAAAAATTTCAAAGACATATTTATGCAAGATGACGGCCGTCTTCCACCTTTCGAAGTGTCCGTACCTCCTATTCCTGATGTCGTAATAAGTGAACATGGCATTTTAAATCTGCTGTTGAACCTTGAGGTAAAAAAAATCTCCTGGACCAGACAATATCCCAAATGCTTTCCTGAAACGTTATGCTGAGTGGTGTGCAAAATACTTACATGTTCTGTACACTAGGTGTTTGAACGAAGCTGCAGTACCTGATGATTGGCGGGATGCCAGAATCGTGCCTTTGCAGAAATCTGGTGACAAAACACTCATTCAGAATTACCGTCCAATTTCGCTAACCTCAACAGCTTGTAAAATGTTACAGCATATTATTCACAAACATATAACTGCTTTTATTGAAGAACATAAGCTACTTACCAGTATGCAGCATGGCTTTAGGCGAGGATTTTCAACTAATACCTAATTTGTAGAAATCATTCATGACTTGGCAGCAGCCATAAACGAGGGTAAACAAACAGACGTAATTTTCATGGATTTCCGTAAGGCATTTGATAAAGTCTCGCATAACAAATTGCTGCATAAACTAAGCTACATTCTGCAAAATAACAAACTACTTGCCTGGATAAAGAGTTATTTGACTAACCGACGTCAGTTTGTAACACTAAATTCAGCCAGTTCAGATAAGGTGCCCGTTGATTCTGGCGTCCCCCAAGGATCAGTTCTTGGTCCTCTTCTGTTTTTACTTTACATAAATGACATTGTGGATCAGATTTCAGTGGGTATTAGGTTGTACCCTGATGACAGTGTTCTGTGTGAAAAAATTTCCTCTGTTGACGATCAAATTAGACTGAATGATGCCTTTAAAAGCATAGTAACATGGTGCAATGATTGGCAAATGGAAATTAGCTTCGATAAAACTGTTTTTATGAGAATATCGTTAAAAAATAAGCCTTTATTGTAAAACTACCAATGCCAAAAACATCATGCTTTCTGAGGTAACCGCATATAGATACCTTGGCCTCTGGATTACCAACACTCTCTCGTGGAACAAACATGTTGACATTGTCACAGCAAACTGCCTTCGAAAACTATTTTTCCTAAGACGCTCTTTAAAATTTGCTATGCCTCCTATGCGTTTTCTTTCTTCCAATGCCGTCATTCGACCAATGTTGGAATACGCGATTGTCATATGGGATCCCTTTACTAAAGGAAACATTACTAAACTAGAAGAACTTCAAGAAAGGGCAGTACGATTCATATATAATTTGTATGGCCGCACTTCAGTTACGGAGCTTCTCAAGAGAAGTGGATTGCCATCTGTGACACAAAGGAACCGAACATGCCATTTAAAATTTTTATTTCAGCTCATAAAAGGGCACTACAACATTGATACATCACGCTTTATCACTTTCTCTACTGGTTATGCTACACGTCATCGACACTCACAGACAATAACACTGTTAATTACTAAAAAGAATTGCTTCAAATTTTCCTTTTTCCCCAGAACTATTGTTGAATGGAATAATCTTACTGATGACGTAACTCAATGCTCACTGCCATTATTTGAGTCGCACCTATGTTTATGTAGCGAGTGATTTACTGTGTGTTGTTCAGTAACTGCTAGCATTTGTACATCGCGAGTGACCTATGTTATGTATCGATGTATATTGTACTTCGATTTTTTCAATTTCACTTTGTATACACCCTGCTAAGGTCCTGGAAACAGGACCGCAGTGTCAATAAATAAATAAATAAATTAAACAAAGTAAATGCAAGTGGGCTGTCTCTCTTTAACTGGATAATGGCCGAGTTAGAATTGATTAGTGAGCTTACATATAGTAGTTACTTGTGCAAGGCCTGCACTTTGTTAAAAACGTTTTTAACAGGGTGTGGGCCTTACTTGAGGCCGACTTATGGCTGCACACTGAAGCCTCGAGCTATGCTCAGACTGCTATGCAGAATAACTTATGAAGACTTCTCGTTTCATCATCCACGCTGCTTCCACTGCCATTGTCCTTTTACCAGCTCACCTCATCGGCGCCTTCCCAAAGATGGTCATCCTTCGCACTGAACTTCCACCCAGCCACATGTTTATCAGGTTCTGCATTGTGGGGATGCGCGACTCTCACGCGTCCCCTGATATCTTGTTTTCCCGCATAGCTCCTGCAGTGCGGCCTCGCCGCGTGGCCTGGCGCCCGCGGCGGTCGGAGTGGTACAAGCGCAGTGCGAGAGATGGCGCGAGTGTTGCGCAGCTGCGGGGTTACTTGGGTGCCGGGAAAGACAAGGCTCCCTCTTTGGTTCGGGACAGCGAGCACTGCCGCGTGTGCACCGATCCATGCTTCTGCGAGACCGTCTCGCGTGGCCGCCTTCGAACGCACCACCGTTCGCTTGACCGTACACGCGAACGACCAGGCGTTGGGATCCAGCATGGGGCAAACATATTCGCTGACTATCCGGTCGCGGTGAGTCGGACTTCCTAGATTTGTCGCGCGCCCATCGGCATGTTTTGTGGATAGCAACTCAGCTAGTAGGCATTGATCTATGAAAGGTGCAATAAATGCCCTTGTGATTGTTTGCACTACTGTGTTGTCATTCCTTTGTCCCAAGAGCACGGGTGAGAGAACCCCACAGCATACAGAATCACCTGGAGCTTGAAGGCGACAATACATGCTGTGAAGTGCTTCCGCATTGTCGCCAGTGGAATGTGCCCAGAATAACAATGCAGCTAAAGAATACACTGCAACCTAGCGGATACTGTAGAAGCACACTGGATCTATGTCGCGTGATCTGGCGTGCTACAGTAATGAAGATAAAGGTGCCATAATTTGCAGGACAGTAAGTAGTGCCTTCTAGTTGCAGCATGTGGAAATTAATCATAATGCAGATGTGCGCGTGACGCTGAGTGAAAAATTTTTCCCAAAAATTTTCGTGCTGTGGGCCTTACATGAGGGCGGTTCTTACACAAGTAAAGCCATCTAAAACAGGAAAGAGAGAGAGAAAAAGGACCTTCATTATACTACAAAAAAAAGCATCATTACTCGTTATTCACAGCACTAGAGTCAAAACCCCTTGGCAGGGCTACAAAGCATTGTTGTGGCAAGTGATGCTAATCTTTGGTCAAATAATTACAGTCAAATCCGGATACACTGAACTCGAAAGGGACCGTAAAATAGTTCGATATATCAGTAACTCAATACAGTCAAAACTCGCAATAATGAAATCACGTGACAACGAACTTCTCGCCACAACGAAATATATTCGTATCCCCACCAAACGCCCATAGGATTCAATGCATTTCGTACCTCTCAACAACGAAATGTCGCTGTACTATAATCTAGCATCAACGAAATTTGCCGGAACGTAACCCAGCATATTACCTACTTGCGCAAGGCTAGCAGGCTCCAAAACTTGCTCCAATGAGATTGTGTTACACTAAAGCCTGCGTAACATACCACCACATTACGCTTGCGTGGGCGCCGGCATTTTTGTTTACAAAAACGACCAAGCGCCTCAGTGAGAAAAATGTAGCAAAAACAACGAAATTCATGTCCCATCAACGTGGAATTGTTTATGGTGCTTGAGATGGCTTGAGCAGCATGGAGTGCCACGAATCATTCCCATGATTAAGCGATCGTCTGAGAATGCGCATTCCTTGCTTCAAGTACGCTCATTTTGGTGCTACCTGACGTGCATTGCGTGTGGATTCGGTGCTGGACGTAGGTCTGCACGAAGGGCCCACAATCTCGATTGATTGCTTTCGGGTATACAAGATGTGATCACTTTCCTGCTTAGCACCAGACACACCGGGGCCTAAGGGTGACAGCGTCCGCTGCAGAAATGCTGCTGCATGCATGGAGTGTCGTTTATCTACGTCCGGTGACGAGTTACGAAAAGTCTTTCAAAAGTGATTGTATCTCCGAATGCAATTGACCGAGAATACTACTTCACAGTAGTGCTTCCACTGCTCATCGACGCATGTGGCTCACTTTGTAGTGTGGGCAATCTGCCCACAGTACAAAGACGCGGTTCTATCTCCTCGAGCAAAGCTTGGCAAAGTAGCCTAATGGAATTTCAACAGTAAGGTTTCATTCTGCGATGCATTACCTATCTGTGCTGTCCCGTTTGGCAACAAGAAAATTCCCGCGAAAGTAAATTTTATTGTGTTCCCCGCCAATTTCGTAATTATGAGGTTCAACTGTATATAACATAAAAACGTTATACAAATATTTTAAAGGTAATTTTACTGCTGTTTGTTATACACAATAATTCGTTTTTTTTTTTTCAATATGTCTGGGTTCGGCTGTATTTGCATTAGCTACATATACACCTCTGCACTGTTAACATAGGGACTTGCTATTTGGACTACGCAAGCAAGTGCCAGAAGCAAGTGCTGCCGCTTTCCTAGGGCTTTGGAACAGGTTCTTAGGCATGCTAACCAATTAGCGCAGATTACGGCAACACATAGGAAGCTCGCACCAGAGAAGTCTATATAAAGCAGCTGACTGAAGGACTAGCAGCACAACAGTGGATTTGCAACAGAGCAGTGAAAGATAGTGACCGAACATAGAGCTTTCATGTAAGATGTTACCCTCAAAAGCTACAGCTTGCAACACAGCGTCGAACAGCGGCATCAGGTCCGCAACATTTATTCCGGAGTATTCAAGCCTTTTCACTGACCTTGAGCAGTGAGGCACCTTTGCGAGGTCCGAGGCCGCACACGAACTGCACCAGGAAGGACGTGTGTATGTGAGAGATTGCCAAGTTGATATCCACGCCGACTTCATTAGTCCGGTTCACAAACTCCAGGTTCAGTGCATTGGTGAGATCGTCCCTCGGTACCAAGTCCTGCAGCCAAAAATTACCAAACACAATGTTCAATATAACACAGTCAAAAGCTTCCCAATTAATGTCACCAATATTTGGTTGAAAAGCAACCGAAGGCCTTGTGAAATGGGCAAATCAACAATATATTCCATCCAGAAGAGAATTCGATTTTAATTTCAAGCTGTAAATGTGCCAGATCACTTGCTCCTTACAGTCCAGCTTGATACAAGTTCAGATTTTTTCGTTTTCTTAGCAGTACTTCTTTTTTGTAACAAAATGTATAACAGAAGGATGTCTAAAGCATTCACCATGAAAGTGACAACTTGCCAGAACCTGTATACAGTCGAACCCACTTATAACGGTACCAGTTTTAATAATATATAGGATACAGTTGATCCCGGATATATCGAACCCGGATATATTGAATTATTGCCTATATCGAACAGTTGAAAAATCCACTTGGGAATCCCATGCAAAAGTATAGCACTATTGTTCACGTATATAGAACTCCCGTGCACTGGCAAATTGATGTATCTAACTCCGTGCTGAGCTGCGCCCCGGCAAGTGCGCTTCGCCCACCATACCCCACCCCTGCAAAAGTGCGCTTCTCCCATCGCATCCCACTCCCGCAAATGCATTTCTCCTCACAAAGCTCTCGCGATGTTCCCGCGATCTCACACGTGCCACCCCGCACTCTGAGAAAGGGGCGTGTGGGTAAAAGGCACGTGATGAGGAGCACTTGGAGTGCGATTGGGTGTGAAAGGGATGCAGGAGGGAGAAATCACGCTGACCGCAGGCGCCCGTTTCCTGTGTTTTGGTTGGCTGACACCGCTGGCGCAGCGAGACGAACGAGGTAAGTGTAGCTTGGGCTTGTGGTAGTGCAGAGACGTGGAGCGGTGCGTCTTTCAATTCGCCTTGTTCCTTTTATTCACAAGGCCAACGCGAAGGCTTGAGACTCATGTGGTGCAGTGCGTTTTTCTTTCCGCTTTTGGCACGTGTTCCGGAGCCATGGCCACGAAAAAAATGCAAGGATTTGGATTTTTCAACAAAGGCGTACATCATTCGACGGGTGGAGGCTGGCAAGAAAAAGTCGTCCATCACCGTGGCGTTCGGAATTCCTCGCAACACCCCGAGTACGATCCTCAAGAACAAAGCCAATGTTAAGCTGAAGGCAGTGCAGTCCAGTGGCCCTGGAGCGTGTCGTGTGCGCGTCCCAACCTTTGACAAGGTCGAGAAGGCATTGTACGCCTGGTTTTTGGAGACACGTGCCAAGAACATACCTGTTGACAGAGGTATGTTGATGAACATGCCTGTTGATGCATATTTTATATTTAGACTTCTTGATATATTGAACTATTTCGCGATCCCCTTCGCGTTCAATATTTCCGGGATCGACTGTACAGCCAAACCCGGCTATATCGAACTCGCAAAAAAACGCCTATCAGTTCGATATAGAGCATAATTCGATATAAGCCTGCTAAATAATTGGATGTCATAAAAGCACATACCTTTTATAAAATCACTTTATTGATTAAACTAGCTTAGTTTCGCACGAAATAGTCCTGCATTTTCTTCTGCTTTGGCAATTTCGCTGCCTGCGACGCACGCACTTTTCCACATTAAGGAGTCGGAGCAGCTGAGGCCGCAACTTTCCGCATTCGCACAGAAGCACCGGACTAGTGCGAGCGCACCAATCACTTCGGAGGATGTGGGCCAAGGACCGTCGTTGCTTTCCTCATTGTGCCCACTTTCACTTGTGCTCGGTACGATGTTGGCAATGTAGTCTTCGTTTTCGGGCTCTCCCGTGGTCGCAACACCATCATTTGCGCTCACAAACTCGTCCACCGTTGATTCGTCAACAGCTTCCGGAAATTCTGAGAGCTTGCTCCGAACTTCGGAAACATCAGCAATGGCTTCTTCGCATTCATCAGGATTTAGTCATCACCGAGCACGCGAAAGTCGGCACGGCTGAAGCAATTTCAGATTAACCACTCGTACACGGCCGTGCGTACGGGTCGGGCGCCACGGGCACCGGGTCGCGAGTTTGGACGCTTTAGCCCTAATCTCCCCCTTATTCTTCAAGATCGTGCCGAGAGTGCTCCTCGGAATCTTGTGCTCTGCGGGGACATCCGACTTCTCACCGCGTTCGACACGATTTATGATTGCGAGCTTCACGACGAAAGGCAAATTCTTCCGCTTCATCACGGCAACACTGCGGAAGAAGGCCTACAAGGCACACACAAAAACAGCGAGACAAGTCGTTGTTGTTGTTGTTGTCCTGAGTGGCCGTGGCACATACCCACGGTGGGGGATTGGCCAAGAATTGGGCGGTTTAATTAGGTGCCTAAAAATAATAATGATAACAAGGGAGTTAACAATTTGGGCGTGTGAGTCGCACTTTCGCCATCTTGCATGACGAGGGCACAAGAGCATCTGATTGGCTGTCTGAGCAAGCGCTGTGGGCGGGCCAGGATCATTTTTTGCAAGGGGGGTGCCGACGGCTTGTCCGAGGCAGCGCGGTCGGGCGCGGTCACGGTAGGGAAAGCGGTTGGATGGAGCCGCGCAGCCGGTTTTTCTCCGCCACCGCGAGGGAAAGCCAACTTCCGGGGGCACTTTCCGCCGCTTGACGTTCAATATATTGGGTGTCGCTGCTATTTTTGTTCGATGTAAGCGTAATTTTTGCGATATATACTCATTGTAACTATATCGTGTCCAGAAATTGTTCGATATATAGAATAATTCGATGTAAACGGGTTCGATATAGTCGGGTTCGACTGTATAACGATAAGCAGTCAACGCACCGTCAACTTTTGTATGACTTCTATGGTAAAATACCACTTACTACAATGCTCCCATACCGCACTTTCGATTATAACAATAAATCTGCCTAATGTGTCGGTGCATCAAAAGAAAATGACTGTCAGATCGTTTAAAAAAATCCTGAGGACACCATAAGCACTTCTTGTGAGTTGTGAATGCGAAAGCATTAATGCCCGATTGAACGCTGCTGAGTAGTCCTTCAAGTTATTAATTTCTTGCGAGCAAGCGAGAGCATTGAGATGCTTGGCATGTCTTGATTTGGCCTTACCGAGGCTCAGTTAGAATGCAGGTGAGAGCTCGCACAGACAAGGAATACGCCGATAACACAGGCTTCTGAGAGGGAGGGTGATGTAGGGTCGTGGCGATGCCCTCTCCCCTCACACAACGCCTGGTGCGCTGGTGTTGTTTCGCCCGCTCTGCTCCGCCAGGGCACGCTCGTGACGTGGCATTGCAGCCAATGGGAATATAGCCTGCTACAAATGCCTGATGCCGGCATTTTTGCTCAATGAGCCATTTGACGCTTTCACACCTAAAAAAAAAAAAATTTAGAAAGAGTGCGAGCTGGTTCACTCTACCTGCCTCCGTACCACACATCCCGCATGGCAAGCCTCTGTCGCATTGCCTCAAAAAGAATAAAGAAGGGAAAAAAAGAAAAAGAAAAAAGCAAGCCGCTTTGCCAGACTCTCCCCTTTGTGCTGCACACCCCCATGGCCCAGAGTAGGCCTTCGTCGTGCACCCCTCTCCCTTTCGCCCTTTCGCTGACATTGGAGGGGTGGAAAAGAGACGGGAGGGGGGCGACAAAGGCATGCTGTACAGGGTAAAGGCCAGTGGGGCAAAACAGCTCCCTTGTTTTTTTCTCCTGGATTTCGTGTTCTTTTTTGGGGGGGTCAGACACACAGTAGTCAGATTTAATTGTTATAGTGAGTGATGCAACATGGGATCATTGTAGTAAGTGGTTTATTTTACCATAGAACACACACGAAAGTTCACAGTGCAGCAGCTCTTTGTAACATCTGAGTATTGTTAAAACCAGTAATGCTATAGGTGGGTTCAACTGTACTCCTTTCTGTATAATTAAAATGTTTGAATGCTTGTCCCCTCTGCTTTTTTTATGCAACCCAGTTATAACAAGTATCAGTTATAATATACACAATCATAATATACACAATATACACAATTTCTGCCACCAAACACCACAGTAATCCTGCGGCCGATGGACCGAGGTATGATCTGCTACCTGATGCTTCTGTACAGGTTACGCATGCTCAGCCGCATGGTGCTGTGCTCAGACAGCAGCAAAAGTTACACCATTGGCCTTAGGCCTGCCGTCGGCATGCTTGCGAACTCGTGGAGGGCAGTTACACAACAGATACTTTGCAGCTGCTTTCGCCATGCGGGCTTCACATTCGGCACCGAGAGAACAACACCATGTGTGATCAATCTCCTTCCATGAACTTTGTGTTCTATGACCTGCGCACCACTGGAGTTTCGATTCCAATCGGGATAACTTTTGAACGATTTGCCGGCAACTCTGTGCGGAGTTAACCGACAATGAAATTATCTGTTAAGTGACGGTGGATTCGAACAACTCTGACACTGAGAATGAAGAGCCAGCACCTGCACAGCTGATGAGCCCCAAGTTGACGCGAGCAATAATGACACTGTTGTCAGTGTGTAGTGATGATATGACCCTGGCCGAAATTGAAGCATACATCATCTCGTGCAAGCAGAACACCATGCAAAAGAGGATCAAAGATTTTTTCATGCTGCTAAGGCAGTAACAGGCAGCACCGACCCAGCTGGAGATAGCGCCAGCTACGTTGACAGCACCTGCCACAGTATTTAAAAAAATTTTTATGAACAGCTATTTTCAGTCCCCTCAATGGATGCATTGGCAGAGTTGCACGTCTAATACTTCGCTGTTGAACCTCTCCATCCAAAAAATACCTATAAAATGGGACGTTTTCTGCATGCATTAGTTTTTTTGGACTGCCTGACTTTTCAGACGTTTTCGCAGTCCCTAGGGAGGCCAAAAAACACTTCCCGAGTTTCCACGTACATGCAACAACCACGCTTCCTACTCACCTGCAGAGGGTGATACCTTAGGCAGAAAATTTCCTCGTCTGGAGTGCAGAGTTGCGAGAACTCAACCAAGGGATCCTGCATCCGCCTGGCCAACGAGATGGCTTGCCGCAGCAGCAAGGGGTAGTCCCGGAAGTCATTCTGCAAAACACACACGTGATGCCCAGTTGGCTGCTACACATCGGATCACTACTTTCATCTGTACATCAAAGTTCAGATAAATTCACCAATTTAACAGATACACAACCCAAATACATCACAATGAACAGTTGAAACCGATGCACGTAAGAGCTAATTTACTTTGGGTTATAAGGAATGAAGTGACTGTGCGTCTGTCAGTTGCAGTTGCTCAGTGCGAGTGCCTTATTCGGACCCCGTTTCCCTGGCCCATGCGCATGGTGAACACTTACTTCTCCTCCTTCTGTTCCAACAGGGTGACCCTGTGCCCAACAATTTACGAGACGGCTAGAGCCTTGCTTGCACTCCACGACCGTTTCACTGCCACGAACATCACCTCTCTCTCCTGCCAGTCCCCTCTTACTACGCAACGCAACATGTGTCGCCAATCCTCGGCCTGCACTGTGGTGGTGGATACGCACCCACCGTGTGTTGTACTGGCAGTGTTACAAATCACAGTTGCCAACCGACAATTTGGACGTGCTGGATTATTCAGGATGCCCTGCAACACCACCACTGGCCCCCTAGACTGAACGTTACAAGGACGACTGAAATTTTTGACACTCTGCAGCGAGTCTTCCGATAATTCTGACTCTAACTGCACGACAGTGTGCTAATTTGGCCATCGATTCGAGCAGAAATAGGAATATTTTCATTTTGATGTGTCACTGGCATTGTCATTGGCCATGTCGCTGGCACCTCCTTGAAACAGAAACTAGCTAAGTCCTGCCAATTTTGTAGTTGCCGATGAGAACCTGGTGCGTGGATTGACTGTACAGTGGAATCTCGATTGAACAGAAATTGCTCAAATGCAACTGCCGCTTAAACGGAACACCACGCTCATGGTTGGTTGGTTTCATATTCATGCAATGCTCTCTGCAATGTGTCTCAGTAAATGGGACTACTGATAAACGGAGCCAATTTCCCTGGTCCTTTGAGATTCCGTTTAAGGAGGTCCCGCTTTCCGTTTACTTTCGTGGATATGTAGCGACAGCACAGTAACGGACAAGATACGGTCTGCAATTTTGCAGCACCACCTTCCACTCGATTCTATGCCATTTTTATCCACCATTCGTGGCTGGCTGATCCCGCTGATTACACATGCGGAGCGTCACTCTGTACACTGATGATGCACAAAAAGTGCGAAAAGAAATAGTACAAAAGGTGTTGCTAGAAAATTGCGGCCACGAAATGTAGCCAAAGGCAAGCATATGAGCACACAGCAGTGCACTGAAAAACTTGGGCCGTATTCTTGGACAGTCAGTTATGAAGGTTCTCTCATTTTAGCGCTATTGCCAGTGACTGGTGCCGAATACGTCAATGGGCAGCAGCATTTCCTCACTGGGATAAGATAGCTTGCCTAGCACTGGGCCAAGTATGCTGTAATTCGTAGATGCCGATGTGTCTTGCACTGGTCACACAAAAGATATGCTTTCATTCGTAGATGCCGATGTGTCTTGCACAGGTCACACAAAAGATAGTGTGCTTGGCACAATACCGAGAACGCCATCGTGAATATACGCTGATGCGTCTTGCACTAGTCAAACAAGATTGCAGCTATAAGCAGAGAGTGGCGATGCTAGAATACAGCGCACCTTCTTCTGCCACTTGTGGAATGAAGTCACTTATTTTCAGACAAATCTGGTATTTCGGACTCACAATTATTCCGACTTTTTGGCAGTCCCCGTCGAGTCTGAATTATCGGTCGGTGACTGTACGTCTATTAGTGCATATTTAATTAGCAACTTAGGAGACGTAATTGTGAAATTGAAGACAAGGCCAGCCACGGTGCGAAGTATACCCATATGTTTAAAATCATTTGGCTAGCTCATTTAAACAAAATATGTCCCAAATGCATTGATGTTCCGCTCGACATTTTTTTCTTAACTGCATTTATTTTTTGCGTGTATTTCTTGAACATTATTCAAAGGCACAAGATTTCTTGCCAATAGCGCACTGGCTTTAATCAGTAAATTTGCAATTAATCATTCCATCCTTTGCTATTACCACACAGATCCCACAATCGACTGCGACGAACAAAGTGTTGCCAAGTAGCATCCTCAACTCCGCTATGCCACATTGGAGCACTTCGTATATGCAACTTATGTTATCCAGAGCCATCACTTTCCCAAGCAATGCCTGTAACTGTCCCAAACTGGGTGGACCAGAGAGAAGTGGAGGAAAAAAATAATGTACCAACTTGAAGAATTATCAAGCCAACTTGCATCATCAAAGTCTCTCCTCTCTCACCAGAGGGACTTTCCCACATCCAAATGCACCCTCGAACTGTACTAAAAGCAGGAGGCGAACCAAAATGTGTAAAAAAAATAAATAACTACAGACCTCGGCCTTCTTGGAGTTCATGTAGACCATTGCCAGGTCATTGTCCTGCAGCTCCACATTGATCAGGGGCATCTGTTCATTCTCTGCTAGTTCAGATACTACGCCTTTGATGTCCTCCACAACCATGACTGCCTCTCTGTAACACAAAGAAGTATCAGACCGGAGGACCAAAGAACTGCATCCTCCACCAAATAGCACTGTGCAAGAAGTCGCGTCAAATGACACTCAAATGACAGCACATGATAACTGACTGATTGACAGCTTTTAATGCCGCAAAGCAATCCTCGAACTGTAAGACAGAACATAGTGAAGGGCCCCAGATTAGTTTTGACCCACACTTAAAAAGCACACGAGCATCCTCGAGTTCCTGCCCAGCTGGAACGTAGCCTACAGAGCCAGGAATCTAACCTGCCATTTCATCCTGATGCTCAGCAGAAAAACATCATAGCTTCCTTGCCACCACAGCAGGTAGCACATGGTAATAGCCACCTTAAAGGCAGCTACTCGCCTTAATCCTAACTGATCGCTGCATTTAATCAAGTAAGACAGGCACTTTGTTGGAAACTTAACAGGGTGCGGCCCTTACGCAAGTCAGGAATATCTTTACCTGCTAAGACTATGGACAATGTTGCGAATGATGTACAGAATAATTGAAACATTGGCCGCACACTACGTGCACATTTATTCATGTTTAGATCAGTTCTTATTCATTCTTCGATGCACCTGCTATCGGAAGTCCTTTACTCCATCCTCTTACTACTTGGTCATCACATTCACAAACATGGCTTTTGCACCGATGCATGCACTGTGGCTGGCAACATTGGTGAAAAAACAATTTTTTTCAATTTTTGACCTCGAATGTACGGAGTGCGAGTCTTACAGGAGGGCAGGTTCTACGCAAATAAATATGGCAATTCCTGATCTATGCCACATACTGTATGCAGTTTGCTACATCAGAGCAAAACCACACCACACGCAGTCAGGCAACATCTCTTTTTATTATTAACTCAGAAAGCTCGTCGATGTGCTCCAAAATGTTGAGCATTCCTCTGTGACAAGAAGATGGGACTCCGCATGGGAACAGTAACAGTTAGAGGAGGAGAACACATGGTCATCCAAAAATGGTCACCTTAATTAGCATATGACGGACATTGCTCCTTCCTTCCCCCACCAAATGCCACCATTGTAAAATCAAATATCTACTTCAATCACAACCAAGTTAAAATAGGAAAACAGCAGTAACTAAGTCATGCTGAAGCACCCATAAAGGCATGTTACAAAGGAACTTTGCAGATATCTTTCGTACCCAATAAAGAAAAGGTGTAAATATCCTCACCTGGACTGTGCTCCAACGCAGATTACATGAGGTTTCTTGTTTCGAATGAACTTCCTGAGGACCTTTAGATCAAGTTCCTAGAAACACAGTTTACGAGCAAAATGAGAACACCTTTGACCTAGAAATGCTTATATAATTGAATGACATGCAATGGCATGAAGGCATGTGGGAATACAATCCCCAGTTAAACAGGGATCCAGTGCAGGAGAATAATTGCAGAATTTGTGAGATTTCGGGTCAAGACAATCTCACGTGGTGTTTACTGCTTATCAGAAAGTGCAATGCTGAGAATACCGAGAAATGTGAACTAGGATTTGTTTATGTTCATTTCATTGAAGGTACAGAAGCAAAAGCTCATCAGCATGTGAATCATTTCAAGTATAGTTTGGGTCTCTGCTCAAAACAAACAGCAGAAAAGAGTCGCAAATCGCTAGGTGGCTCTGAACTTAACAGCTCTGTAAATATATTGAGTGCACTAAATCAAAATCAAACTGTCACCTCAAGAAAAAGAACTGGTGGTATTTCTTAGAAAACATTTCAAGTATTCCAGGTCATGCAGCTTTCACTACCCCAGCCTGCAGCATAAAATGTGTGCCATGGACAGAACATGTACCATAAAACAGCAACACATGAACATCACAGGCAACATGGCATACAACTTCACACTGTCTGCCGTGCTGTTCGAGCCCTTGAGTAGACATTATATGAAAGATGTACAGCACCCGTAGGAGACAATTTGTCTAATGCCACTCTGTAGCATGCACTACTAACAACAACTTATAAAAAATGGAAGTATTTCTTTTTTTAGTTCTGCATTACTGCAGTTGGGTGTGGTCTATTCTGCATGAAATGGACAAGCCCTGCATCTGAAAATTGTATTATGCAAACTGCACCGCATTGTGACACTTTGGCAGTGAATTTTCATGAGAATGAGACAGTTATTTTGCCAAAAGAGCCATTTATATTTGTTTAACATACTGTATACTGTTTGTGGCATCAGGCCAATACTCCACCACATGCAGTCAACCGTCACACCTCTCAACCCTGGTATACAAATTATCGTTTCGAAGCCTCCCATGTAAAAAAGATAATAATAATAATAATAATAATAATAATAATAATAATAATAATAATAATAATAATAATAATAATTTCAGTCAGGTGAATATTCCTAGCAAACAATCCTCTTGCATTTATTCCTCCCCAGTATACTTCACCTTGAGTTCCCGCTCCTTCTCCCGCCAGGCATTCTTCCTCTTGAGCAAGTGGGGGAGCCTAATGTACTCCATCACTTCACCAGTGCCGTCTATAAGTGCGCCGAAAGCTGGAACCTCCCTGTACAAAGCAACGATTGGATTACGCATCGGCTGAGAACTGGCGTAACTGTGCAGTGCAGTGTGGAATGAATGACCAATCAGGGTTGTGATTTGGGCTTGTTGTGCATCATTCTGATGGCGTTTCACGTAGGGCAACTACCTGCTACAGGGATGCAGAGGAACAAGACACAAACAGAGCGCTAACTTCTAACAACCAATAGATGTGCTAAAAAAAGGCTGTTTAAAGTTGTATTTTGTGCCTTAGCACTATGTTTGTGTCTTGTTCTCTCTCTGCATCCATGCACTAGTTGCACTAGACAATATGCCTTCGTGATTGCTAAGTCTTGCCTCAGAGCTACACCTAATAAACTACAAGGGACGATAAACTGGACAGCGCTGAATCAATTTAGACCACTTGGGGTTATTTAATGTTCCCCGAAATCTCAGCAATTAAGTATTTTTGCGTTTCGTTCAAGCAGCATAGCAACTTTTGCACAGTGTTGCTATAATTTTTTTAAAAGGGAGATGAAAAATTCTCTAAACTATTGCTACATGTTAGTGCAAGGTCACTAAATTCATCTCTAAAGAATTTGAGAAAATTTTAGGTAACATAGGTGTTTTTGAACACTATGATATATGCTAACACGGCGTAGGTCATTTACCGTAGGGACCATGTGAGTGAAGAATAAACAACGAGTTTACCAGCAGTGTTTAGTGGGTATTAATTTACTGTTACACTTGCGTAACAACAGACAATGACAGCCAAAATTCAGCATTTACTCTCAAATTGTGAGGTTCCCAATGCAGCACAATTCCAAAGAACACAAGCGATCTAATTTCTTTAGCATGCAAAGGCATTTGGTGCTCACATTATCCCTGAAAATTTTCTAGTAGTTGGCACTCCTGAAAGGATAGCAAAGCTCTGCAAGGCACACAAGGTCGCATGTTAGCACGGCGATAGCACTTACGATGACCTTTAATGAAGGTAAAATAATTCCAGCAGAACCCATATCACAACGGATGTCAACATCAATGCAATTAGCATGGAAGCAATGCCATCGCCAAAACGCGTCACGAAGCATGTATGCAGCCGGGCTTTTCCCTTGCGCACCCCTCAGGACATGCTGTGCCATTTAGCAGCACCGCTGCAAAGTCCACACGTGACACATGCGACTATATACAATGAAATCTCACCATAGGGAACTTCAGAAGATTGCGGCAAATTGTTCGTTGTTCTGAAAGGCTGTTATAGTGAAAGCCCTAAAATGAACCATTCTGCCCAACAACTCTTCAGTTCTTCTGTTGTCACCGTATGAGCTATCCACGAAAGCATCGCTGTTGGTTCTCAGCCCCCACTGTTGCTATTTTCCATGGATTAAGCTGCCACGCATCACCGAAGCACCATATAGTAAGAGTGGCATTCACAAAAGAGATGCTGACACCAAGAAATCCACCGGCAAACAGAAAGCTCCACGTCGCCTCCAAAGAGCAATGTTTGTTTGTTTTTTTACATTTCTTGCCATGGACACTGCAACTAACTCGCCCGAGGCAGACATCTGAACTATTCAAAAGTACAAGCCCATAAAACGACACAATACGGAAAGTGAGTGCGTGGCATCGCCGCGAGCACGGAGGTTTGGTGCTTCGGTGCTTGTTGCAACAATTTGGTCGCATGTTGCAACGAATTGGTTGTTTGCTGCAACGATTGGTCGTTTGTTGCAACATGCGAGAGCGAATTTCTCCCTGCACCATTATATTTACGTCGCGGCCACTGTCAAATGCAATGTAAGATGTGGGAACATTACAGAATGGCACTGTATAAATGGGGCCATAATACATAGGAGTCAGTGGGATTTAGGTCGGGACCACAAAAACACGACATAGCAGCCGGGAAAATGACAGCGAGGAATGCTTCATTGGGGTTCCACAGTACTCAAAATGCTAATCACATTAGAAAAGAATACACGATCCCGAAAGCAAGCAAGTTTTTAAAAAATTCATTGTGCCCTAAAGCTTGTTAAAGTGAACTACACTGAATTGATATTCAACTGCACTATTCTAAATCGCTGACTTCCAGTTCCACAAGTGCCACCATGTATTCACCTGCCACACAGGGGTACCCCTCACCAATTGTTCTCGTAGGCAATGGCAAACACCCGAATGCCATCACGAGTGTCAAAGTCCTCGTCCTCCTCCATTTGGGCGTCCACCTGGTACGGGGCCACCTTTAGCCAGTTGTACAGCTTGCGGGAGCAAGCCTGGAAACGTATGTGCAAACAATTAAAGAACATAAAAATGTTGTTTCAAGCAAGCTAGCAGCAGTCTGTAAGTCTATACTAGAAAGACATAGTGACGCAGAGGTCACAAACAAGCAGCTCGTAGAGTTTTATAGCACAGCATCTGACTGTTTTCTACCATGCTCTGATTCTGTGCAATGGTGATAATTTATAAGAGGCATAATGTTTTGAAGTTTCTCTATCACATTCCCAACATGAGTATAATACACATGTGCACTGCAGTAAGTTCAATTACAAGTAAGCACTCATTCATTCTTTTTGCATCCCACATGTCGTTACGAAAAATAAACGGGCACTAACCGTACCCATCAGAGCAGTAACGGAGCACCAACAAACCTGATCCATCCAATAATAGTACACCAACAGGTGAGAACGAACACCAAGACGTAGAATCAACAAGCCAGAACCCACCCCTGTTGCCCAGTGCTGCACCTCACCTTGATGATGCCCTCTTGCGCTTCGGTGAGCAGCTGTGCCTTGAGCTCCTTCTCAAAGCTTGGGTAGAGAAATTTGCTCAGGGCAAAGCTGAGAGCCTCACTGCGCTGGTTGTTCCACTCCTGGACGTTGTTGCTGAACTCGTCCTGAGCGGGAAGGACAACAATGCGCACACACGTCACAGGGAAATTCAGAACTGGCTCCACGGAGCACCACAAATAGACAAGTCTTGTTTCTTCAAGTACCACTCACAAGTGAACAGAGGGCAATGAGTGCATCGAGCTACCAAGCGAAACGGTGAACCTAAATGCCGACCACAGGTTACGAAAGACAGGCAAAGCACACTGCTACTGCTTTTAATTTATGCACTAAAGTGCACAAACAAGAAATGCTAACTTAGATTAGACTGCTAAAGTATTTTTTCAAAACATTGTCTTCGTTATTTTCATCATAAGAGGTCATTAGAAAAGAAAATGAAAGTTCCCTTTTCTTGAATTTCATGCCATGACCCCAGGCACTAGCACATCAGTGTAATATTACAAATTTCAGAATTTTTTCGAACTTGGGCAGTTATGGCTGAGCAAAGAATCCTGAAAATTGCTAAGTTCAGTGTTTGGCCTTTCCTTTAGAATACAATGCAGCCCATCTCTGCCAATAAGAAAATTAATAAGGCCCTAGCACACACCGTAAAAATCTGTGACACCATGGCGAGCTGAGACAGGAAACATACAAGGCAACATAGCCATTTCTGGATTACCAAGCCTATTCTCACGGTAACAGCGGCTTTTTTGTAATTGCAGAAAGGTATTCTACTAATATAGGAGAAATTATGCTTCTTTAGTGCAGTCCTCACCAATCCCAGCAAATAAGGGCAAAACAGCACTATTACTAACCATTACTATCACTGAGATAGTCATAGCACCAATTTCACAGAAAAAATTAACAATTCTTTTTCAACAGCAAAGAGGTAACTAAGACATGATTCCATACACAAGCTGTTGTTCATGCCTGCTGAAACAGGACATGAACAGCTGAATTTACTTATCATAAGCTGAGGTCAAGTGTAAATACCCTGTAGTAGAGCTGCTTGATCTCATCAAGGTAAACTCCAGGATTCGACTGAGTGCTTCCATCCATAGAAATGGTGATTTGGAGCAGCTTCTCATTTTCAGCCTGAGAAGTTGAAAACAGAAATCCAGTCAATATTCAAACAAGCCTTACTTCAGGGCAGTGCCCAAGATCAAAAGAACAGGAAACAGACATCACCTGAGTCATGTTAAGAAATTGTGCTCCTTCCAAATCTCGAACAGGCTTGTTTTTCAGGTACTTGACTGGATAGCATGGGTGGTTCTCATCAATTTCCTAAGGAATGCAACAAGACAAGGTAAATGCGCAGCCAATTTTCTTGGCAAATCTGGATTCAATTGTCAAAAAAAAACTGCCATTAACACCAGCCAAAGTGGCACCCATAGTTGGACTGCAGATAAAAGAAATGCCATTATTTTAAAACTGCATAAAAAATGTCACCGACAATTATGACACTGCCTAATGCGAAATTTGAGCACAGCTCTTTAGTTGTTCACAATTCCACAGGTTGCATTGCTCACTGTTCAGAAAGTGTGAGCACGAGAATGCATGGCTCACGCGGAGTGTATTCTGTAGGAGGTGAAGTAGCGCATACGCAGTGGGTACGACGCCCATGCCAGTATTTTGTTTCCATACATGGTATTGGCGGAACCACTCGCTGCATGCCTTAGTAACGATGTCATCAGTGACTGGGTGACGGCACACGCCACTATGGCGCCACTTCGGGGCAGGTTGCCATCGAGAAGCACACCTCTGCTTTCCTTCTCACCCTTTTGCCATACTCTCCTCCACTTTCTTCATCATGATTCCGCTGCACCACCTCCGGGCACTCGTTTCGCTAGCGCCGTCTTTCATCCTCCGCAGTGCTGCACTTTAAAATCTAAAAGCTGCATTTTAAAACCTAGTTCTACAGAGCTTAAAGTAAACCCTTGGTGATATAAAAAGACATATCACTGAATTGCATAAATGGCCCCTCACCAGGATAGGCCATTTTGAGCTGACAAGCGCAGAGCACACAATGCGCGATAATGATCGTGTCTGCAAAGTATTACATCGCTATGCGCTGTGGAAAGATAGGAACTTTCAAACCACATGCCGTTTTCCCTTCTCCTTGCGGCCGCCACGCTTCAAGCCGGAGGATGACGTACACGTGCTAGGGCGCCTACGTACACATGTTCGCGCTGTGACGTCGCTCATGGTGACATGTGACTGAGAATTCTTCAAGCCAACCTCTGTTATTTGTGTAACATCTTGCAAGAAGGGACGAATTAAAGCTTAGACAAATAAAAAAACACAAACTGAATGTCTGCATGTTTTTGTTTTACTTCGCACCACAGCAAGAGAGATGTACTTGTTTAGTCTGTTTCTTCCCACATTGTGCAGTCGCACGCGCAGACACCGAAACGATGTCATTTTCTACCATGTTTCAGCATGGGATCATACTCTATGATCCCCTTGTGTCTGCCTCAGTAATCGTGTAGCACAGACTCATACCGCTCGTCAGGTGTTCTCGTGCACAGCGCGGAAAATTGTATGTTGCGTGAAACGAGACCATTGCAACAGCTCGCACGTGACGCCATCAGCATAAGTATGCCGCGCCGCAAAAAGGCGAGGAGAAAAAACAAATGAAGGCGGGGCCCGTGACGTATTCCTCGCGCGATCCAAGGTCCAGTATAGGAGAACGGAGGGAACGAATTTCGCTTGTGGAGGCTAGAAGGGGCAAACGGAGGGAGAGTTTGTGATTGCAGTGAAGCTCATCTTCTGAACTCATAGTTTCGCAACACTGAAATATTTCCATCTCAGCAATTATTGAGCCGATTTGAAAAATTTCTGTGGCAGAAAGCTCCCTAGAGGACACGTGTAACAACTTCCACCGTATAATCAAAATTTGCTATGGGGCCTGGTGAGGGGCTCTTTAAGGTACATTCTTAGTTTCACTCAGCTAGTTCCTACTCTTTGGTTACGAAATTTTATGTTTTAAGACAAAATTAAATTTTCCATCTCCAAAAATACTCGTGCAGAAACCACTGAAGATTATTGCCAAAGTAAGCGAAGCTTATTCTGTCTTGTACCACAGAGTGTTTGTCTGTCATCTCTCTCTCTCTCTCTCTCTCTCTCTTTTTTTCTTGTCTATTTGAAGCGGCATCATTTACTGTGGTTGTTGCATGGCTGCACCTCACAATCCAGCATAGGCATAACAGCAAGATGCTCAGCTGATCTGTCACGCACTGTTTTCCCCACACATGCTCCCTCCTCCGCCCAGTGCCACCACCACCACAGCAGTTTTGCAGTGACCTCTTTTTGGTAATTTCACTACATTTCTGCTTCAGCAGTTGCATAATAACTAAATTTTAGTCATGTTTCTCTAACGCATTTCTCTAGTGTCGTTGGTGTTTTCTTTCATACATGTACATTGTGCTACCATGCTCTGCTACAGCTCCTCACCTCATGTAATGCCTTTAGACCTTTATGGCTACAATGAAGCCTAAACTCCATGTGAGCGATATTGTGCGGGACAGCAACAAGCATCGAAACAGGCCATTGCGTGACCAGACCCCTCGTTCTTGTCACTCAATCACTCAGTTATGGAAATCTAGAATTTATCGCTCCTTGCCCAATTATGTTATGAAGGACTGGCCACCAGTGTAAAGCCATAACAGGCTGCACATATGTGGTGTACAGTGAAGTCCACTTATAACGATATCAAAAAGAATGAAAACTCCGATCGTTACAATCAATCATCGTTATATCTGAACTGCTGTAAAAGAAAACTGCCAAACATACCTTTGTAGCTCCAAAACCAAATTTGCCACTTACATTTATGCATTAAAAATTGAATTATGGAGTTTTACATGCCGAAACAACAATCTGATTATGAGGCACGCCGTAGTGAGGGCCTCTGGAAATTTTGACTACCTGGGGTTCTTTAACGTGCAAAGAATAGACGTTGTATAAAGTAGATAACAGTCGAAAGAATAGATGTGTAAAGTAGACTGTTAAAAATAAAACATTTATTATACAGTAAACCCTCGTTAACTCGAAGTTGTAAAATCCGGGAAAAATTTCGAGATAAGCAGAGTTTCGAGTTAAGCAAAATGCTGAAAATTTCAGTGACCGGGTCACTGAAAGCCAGTGACAACCAGCACTGCTAACAAACGCTCCACAGCACGAGGGGAGCTTTTGCAATAAACGCAAATTCCCAGGAAAAACTGAATTTTATTGTTTTGGAAAGAACTGGGTGATGCTTGCCTGCTTGGCGTTGGCATTCGGCGCGAGAAAAGCGTCTTCGAGCTGCTGAACGCACCGCATGAGCCATTGTTCGCCGCCGCTGCATTCAACTTTGTTGCGGAGCAAACGTAGCAAGTTCCTTGTTTCTGCAGTTGTCGGCACTTCTCTAGGTGGTTCTTCGTCAGCGTGCTCACCGTCGTTCACTGCCATTTCAACAATGTCGGCGTCCGACAACATTCCGGTAACGGGCACGTCCGACTCGTAGAGCGCGTACTCCTCAAAAGTGATTTCGCTGTCCTCGGCATCGCTGGCGCAGCCGGCAGCTTTGCGGACTTCGTCGCAAAGTTCATCGCAATCGCTGAACTCGTCAGTGTCTGGCTCGAGCGATTTCTCGGCGCGCGAAAATCCTGCGTGCGCGAAACAATTGGCAATCGTCAATGGACGTACTTGTCGCCAGGCTTCAGCGATCAGGTGGACTGCACCCAGCAGATCTATTTCGTACTTCTTACCACTGTCGTAAGAGCACAAAATGCGGTGCAGGAGACTCTTCCTGTAAAACTTGCGAGCCACCTCAATGACTCCTTGGTCCATAGGCTGGAGCACGGACGTCATATTAGCAGGCAGGAACTCCAGCGTGACCGCCTCCAAGTTGTTGATTTTTCCGTGGCCGGGGCAGTTGTCCACAACGAACAACACTTTCCGGCCGTCCCTTGCCATTTTGCGGTCAAGAGCACGTACATACTCTTCAAAGAGCGCTGCAGTCATCCAGGCCGTTTTATTGGCGCGGTAAGTTGCATCTCTCGGGAGCCGTGCATTTCGGAAGCACCTTGGATTGAGCGACTTACCGATAACAAGCAGCGGCAGTTTTTCATCGCCGGTGGAGTTGGCTCCGAAAAGTATCGTCACTCGGTCTTTGCGCTGCTTAGCGCCTGAGCACGCTTCTCCCTTCGGCGTGTATGTGCGGCTAGGCAGCATCTTATAGAACAGTGCTGCTTCGTCGAGGTTGAAAATGTCCTTGTCCGCGTAGGCCTTTTGCAGCTCAGCGAGGCGGTGGTTGCGCCAGGTGTCTGCAGCCCCTTCATCAACAGTGCCGCTTTCGCCGTGGATAGGCTTCGAGGCTACATTATTTCTTTTTTTAAATCGTTCAAACCAGCCATTGCTGCAACTGAAGTCTGTGTGGCCCATCTGCAACGCCAGAGCGTCTGCCTTCTCCATCATCATTTGGGCTGTCACGGGAAGGTTGGCTGCCCTGACATTCCGGAGCCACAGCATGAGTGCTGCTTCGACGTCCGGGAATTTCGAGGCCCGAATCCGCTTCCGCTCGCTGGAAAAACTTTGCTCGAAGCCATCGAAGACCTTCTGCCGATTTTTTAAAACTGTCAATAGCGTCGACAAGGGGATGCCGAATTCTTTGGCGATGCTCGTTTTGGATCTTCCCGCTTTCTCCACTTCCTTGATTAACGCGACTTTTTTCTCCAGCGTCAGAGACTTACACTGCTTGGGGCGGGACATCGTCGTCGTCCGTTGACCACACACCACACACACAACAACAAAAAAATCGCAGTCAACGCGTCGTGCGCACAGCGCAACGAAACAAAGAACAGAGTCGCACACGCACAATAACGTTCGCACGTGCGAAATGCGGTGGCGCGACTACCCGATAAAACCCATGAGCCCCCGTGCGCAAGCGGCGCACACCACGTGACTGCTTCCAAGGTTACTTGACGTGGTTGACGGAAAACGGCTGCATCCGCGGGAATTTTGTATTCGCCCTTAGATCGTGACCGCGTTCGGCACTTTAGTAGGAACCAAGCGCTCGCTCGGAGCCTTTATCACCTTTTGGTAACGGCCTTTGCCTTCAGCCGTCCCGGTCGAAATTTCGAGATATCCGTATTATGCCCGAAAAATGCTTCGAGATAAACAGGTGCGAATACATAACGCCTATGGGTGGGGAAGGCGCGGCGTGGAAAACTTTCGACTTAACCGATATTTCGAGATATGCGAGTTCGTGTTAACGAGGGTTTACTGTACCGCTAAACAGCATATCAAGTGTTAGGCATGCTGAAATAATCAGAAATCAGCACTTGCTTTCGGCGGCGGTGTCCAGCTACTGCGCGAACACTAGTGGTAATAATTTAGTTTGCATGAAATCAATGAGCGACTCTATCAACGACAGCGAGTGCACTCTGTGTGAACATCGGGGTCGGTGTCAAAGACGGGTCATTGTCAATCTCGTCACACCCGTCGCACAACACCGCCATCTGTTGCGACAACGATCGCCCTGCAGATCTCCTCGCATAACAAGGCAGCACTATCTGCACTTGGAAACTCCTCCATCGAAGCACCATCTGTTTCATCATCAGTAGTGACATGCTCCTAGAGCTCGGTAATGTCAGCTGTTTCCGCTTTGGTTCCACTATCATGGGGAATTTTGCCCTGGCACACAGAGCCCACCTTTTCCGTTGATGGGCATGGCCCATGGTTGCAGACATCATAATCGCAGCACTCCAGCATGAGCTCATACTTCGAATCTTGCAAAATTTGCAGCTTCATCTCAAGCGACACAACATTGCGCTTTGTTGGTGCCATCTTCTATCAACTAGGCTGTCCGCTGCTGTTTCCGTGGCACATTTCCGCACTCACCGAGAAGTGGGCAAAGGGCAGGTGCCGCTTCGCTTTTCGCATTTAATGAAAGCCTTAAAGGGACACTAAAGGCAAATATTAAGTCAAGCTAGGGTGATAGATCAGTGCTCGAGAATCGTTAAGGCATCAATATTATCGTGAACAGAGCCTTAATAATCGAGAAATTGAGGTAAACGCAGGACATGATTAGAGACTCCCTCGGGACATTCAAGCACTTGCCCGATGACGAAAGCACTCCTCAGTTAAATTCTGTCACTGGTACTCAACCAATTGTTGCAAAAAAACAAAACATGCTTGTGTTGGATTCCAAGACGAAATAAAATGCTACTTGTCCAGTTCCATTTCATTTTTTGAAAAAAGAACTCATTGACGTTCCAACTCCGTGCTGCCCATGCTTTTGCATTTCAGTAGCTTCGTTACCTTGAGTGCTGCGCTGGTTTTGCTGGCTGGCGAAACTCACACAAACTGCAAGTAGCAGAGAATTCAACTTCCACGTGATGTTGCGGGATTCCCAAACCGTCTACGCCAGGACCAAAAAGCAGCTGCAGCGGCGAATCCATCCCCTGTCTTGGCTCGGTACCCCCGTCTGTAGGGTGCCGTTTTACTCATTGACAGCAGCAATGGGCAGGAATGGTGTATGCAACCCTTCAGATGCAATTTTATCGTAAACTAAGTCTTTTCTTGGCATGAAACAAGCGTCGCGGGGTTTCTGGAATGGTGTTTAAACAGTCCACGTCGACTTATTTGCATTTAGTGTCCCTTTAATTGGTTCACACCCCTGATGGTCTGGCAAATACGGCACGCGGTACAGAAAGTCAAGTAAGCTCATTTCGCCTACGTACACATGCACTCGTGCCATTGCTTGCATGTTCATTGCCTTCTTCCACAGCTGGCTCCAATGCCGCTCATCATGCCAAAAAAAAAGGCATATTTAATTAAGATGGAGTTAATTCAGGGTCTCGAACCCACTACCTTCAGTGGGAGTCGTACTTATGACCTTTGGTGTTAATTAGGGTGATGTTAATTACACAGTTAATTAACACAGTGTCAATTAAGGCACTTGAACCCACGACCTTCAGTGTCATAAGAAGTAACAATGCACTCGAATGAGAATGTCAAGCAATTTAATTAACGTCTCTTGAGCACCGTAGGCTTTCGCCTTCACTCTATTTGGCGTATGCTAAAGTGACTCAATTTTGTTATATTTTTCTCTCCTCACACATTGCACAATCATGGCCGATGCGGATACAACGCGGCTAGCGCTATCTTATGACATGCTGTGCTAAATAGCGATGCTTTCCGTGGCTTTCACAATCGACGTGCGGGGGCGGGGACACGCTGCTCGTTTAATGGCGACAGGTACGAACTTGCGTCAGCAAATGTATGAGCCCGTCTCGGCATCGTTTGTTTAAGGGGAACTTAGCAATGCAAATTTCACAATTATTTTGCATGAAAACGCCGTCCAGAAAGCAATATTTTTATTGTTATATTCTATATGCGGTGAATAACATATTGTTAGATATGGGTTCTTTTCTCATAGCCCTAATATATAAGTTGACACTCTTAAGTGGACTCGTCATTACATACGGTATCGCTATAAGTGGACTACACTGTGCTACCAGTTGTCACTCAAAACGAGCAAATAACCCCATTTTGACACATACAAGAACAAAAAACCTACAAGACCTTTAAAAACATTTTGTGGTGTTCTGTACATCAAAACAAATCTATTTAAATTATAAGAGCGTGCATCGCTCTAGTTTTGGTGCTTATCTGTTGCCCTCATACTGACAACACTCGAGAGTCGTCGCCCAAAGCCATCCCTCATGTGGGGTTCAACCTGTGGGCGACAAGTGGAAGCAACAGCCACCTCCATTGCATCGCTTGTCGCCATAGCGCACAAGATCGCTTATATAGGGTTTATACTTAATTACATTAAATGAAATTAAGTCAAATTGAAACGCATGACTTCACCAACACATGCTTCAGTTTAAAAAACTACTTGCTCTGTTCATGGTCTCTATCACTTGAGAAGGGAATGAAAAGAGTGATGTAGCCACCCCATAACCAGGTGGGCATGAGCGACTCCTCTGACTGCCCAGAAACCTGCCATTGCTCCAGTGCATGGAACTACATGGTAGACATGGAGGTACTGAGGACATGGTTGCTTGCCTTTAGACCCTTCTTCGTGGGTGAAATGCTGATCTTGGCCCTCTCGAAGAAGGTTTCACGGATGCACCTTCGTACCAGGGGGTCCATAGCAATCATCACTGCCACCATGTATCGCGCTGCCTTCAGGGCCTCCTCGGGTGTTGTGAAGCGCCTGCAGAATGAAAACAAAGATGGCAGCGAGCCTCTCTTTTTTTTCCGTTGAAAAATGTGGTGCACCAAGTATGCAAAATGCCACCTTGAAACGTATTTTCTGTAGCCTTGCATAGTTATGTGCCCTAATACAGACAGCAACTGTCACTACTAACATACCGTATTTACAAACTCTAACGTGCACATTTTTTCCAAAAATTGCATTACAATGGGACACAGAACCAAAAATGGCGTTCATGAAATTGGCAACACCCTACCGTCAGAGCGTTCAGACGGTAGGGTGTTGTCATCACCATCATAAAATGGTAACGAAGCACCTTCGGGTTCATTCTGTGCTCAACTACCATATTTACTCAAACCTAATGCATACGTTTTTTCCAATAAAACGGGTCCGGAAATATTCTGCGTGTTAGAATCAAGTAGGGCCCTAAATCTGCGTTACCATATTGCCATCGGCATTTCGAAATGGCCTCCTCGTATGTGCTTCGAGCCTATCCGCCGTAGCTTCCTCCATGTGCTGTAGTATATGTGCTTGGATTAGTCTACCGTCCATCTTCCCGTCTTCTGCAATTGCTCTATCAGAATAGAAGTGCAGACTGCAAAGACCTGCCGAATTCATCACGATGCTGCAATTAAAAGGAAAGTGATCACGTGCGTGGAGACGCATGGAAATCGGGTCGCATTATGGGCGTTCAGAGTTCCCGAAACTTGCCTGTGAGACTGGCGCAAACAGGAGAGGCGTTCTACTCCGCCGGCTGCTGTGTAGGGTGCAGCTGTGCAGCCCCTATCTTGAAAGTGATATGCGATGGAGACAGAGTCTACACATCTAGGTGCACCACGCTGTGCTCACATCGCTTAGTTCGAGTTGAAGCGGGAAGCCGCACAAAGGTCAATTCGCTCGCTCCTGCTACCATGCTTCCATTCCTCACCCCAGTGTTATCATGAAGAGTTTCCGTGGTCAATGAATGAGATGTGTTCATGTTTGCTTGTGCACATGTGACACCATGTTTGTTAATTTATTAAGCGAATGTTTAAAAGTCCGTATGGCCGATAAAAGTTCTACCCTTATTTTTCGTATGGTAGCTGTATACTAATTTGCTATTGCAATCAATGCTTCACCTTTTGACCTTTTGGGCCAAACGACGACTTTTCTTTATTTATCGTAACTTTAGTGCATTTGGAGTAATTCTTTGTTTTTCCAAATGAGAGAAAGTTGCATTTTTATATCAAAGAATGAGATGTGCGGTGCTGTAAGGGACTCTTCTTTTTTTAGGTCATGGCAAATGAGTGCGCATTACAATCGAGAGTGATTTTTCTTTCCTTTTTGTTTTTGGTCACGGAAAACAGATGCACATTAAATTCAAGAGTGCCTTACAATCGACTAATTGCAGTACGATATAGAGTGGCTGTTTAGATCAGTCACTTTCAGAGATACTATCTCTTTCGTGAGATTTCGCGCAACTCGTTGCTGGTTGAGTTGGCGTATACAGCAGCCAATGTTTTCAGTGCTGAACAAGCTCAGAACCTGCGCAGTACAAGAAACGCTTTCGGCCACAAACTCCGACAAGTCCGATGCAGTCACATAAAATATTGTGAAAGTGATAGTAGCAGCCCTAAATGTGATTGCTAGGGAATGCCACCCCTGTGTGCTTGGTATCTGTGGCCAATAAAGTGATAGTAGCAGCCCTAAATGTGATTGCTAGGGAATACCACCCCTGTGTGCTTGGTATCTGTGGCCAATAAAGTGCAAATGGTGGCGATGACATACCGCTTTCATTGAGAAAGTTCATTTAAAAAAAAAACTTTTTCCCTTTTGCGAAGGTAAATTCTGCAAGTCTCTTATTTTTGATCACGAACGTAGGGGGTGTGCTATGTTTCTTTTTAAAAATAAATCAGGCACATGTTATATTCAGGAGCACTTTTATTTTTTTACTTCAAACCCCCGAAAGTTGGGTGCACATTAGATTTGGAGGCATGTTAGAATTGTGTAAATACAGTATATACATGCACAAAAAATGAATGAAAGCACTAGAATAACTACTAGTCCTGTTTTTGTTTTCTTCCCCCTCCACCTGGTGTTTTTAGAGTCGATACGAATCTTTTCATCTGGGTGTTTCAAGTGTTTGTGCAGTTAATATGCGTGCAAGCTCCAGTGACCAACTAGCCCACCTTTCAGTCTTGATGGCAGTGTACAAGTTTTCAATTCTAGCATGACAACACCAAACATGTTTTAACTACAGCCTGCTTACTTTGTGCAAGCAAAAGTGTTCAGGGCCTGGCACTTCAGTGCAAATGCGTATGTGGCCAGACTCTTAGACATCAAATAAATAACGCCTTAAGGGTGGGAAATTCCAGATTGCACTGATGTAACGAAGCAATGTGACAACCTTGTGGTGCAAACTTGGGCAAAGTAATATGCAGCCGAGGCGATGGCAGAAATAATTTCTAGAACAGCGGCCACAGGCGAACATTAGTACAGCAACATGTGTTCACAATTTTCAGTACGAAGCTAGGAAGACATGCACCTAAGTGGACTGTACCAGCCCCAACAGAAAGGTCCCCAAATGCCCAAAAGTGCAGCAGAAACAGAAACTCACTTGCTGACAAAATCAGTAGCGGCCATCAGGGGTTCAACCGGAAACTGGTCCACTTCGTGCCGCTGGTAATTGTCTCGGAGATTCTCTCCGAACTGCTCTGGTGTCAAGCCAAACTTTTTCGCAAGGCCATCTGCAAAACAGGGAGAGAAGCACTACTCATTACAGTACCTAACAAAAGTTTCAAGCAGCTAAAAGAGAAGGTGGGGAAGACAGAAGCATCTCATTTATAATACAGTCAGTCAAGTGTACAAGTACTTTAGGCTCTCAGGTTCACAAATCTAAATGTTCTCTTTACCTTTTGAAGTACAGTGCACTATTACAACAAAAACACAAAAACAGCACAAATGGACCTACCGAGTCCCATGTCACGGCAAATGTCAAACAGACGCTTGCGGACAGGATGCTTCAACCGCTGATTCTCATCATCCGGCTCCTCAGGTTCCTTGGCCGGTGCATTCTCGCCGTTTTCACCAGTCTCAGCTTCAGCCTCTTTCCTCTTGCGCTTGCGCATTGCCTCCTGCATCTCGGGTATCTCTTGTGCGTAGTACAGAAGGAAGAACTGGTACACATCACGCAACTCCTCGGGCGTCTGCACCTCCTTCAGCCTGCAAGGAAAATGAATCTGTCAACAGACTGGCAACTTGCTCAATGCGTGCAAATGCAGCTGGTTGCTGGCCAATAATATGGTAGCACTATATTACCCGGCCATTGCAGCTCTGTTCAATTCAGACAGAAAGATGGCAGCATAGATTTGAGACAAAGCCTGGGTAGATAACATTCTAATGAAGATTAATAGGACAGTAAAGGAAAGCACGAAGTCGAGCTAGATCAACAGAGCACTCATTTAGAAGTCTATCATCATTTTTTGTATGCCAATATATCATTTTTTGCCTGGCAAATTGCCATTGAAAGTCCCACTGCTGCTTCTCCATTTGAACCACCCGTGCCAAAGCAGAGGACTTGACGTTATCTCCATGTGACCACCCTCTGTGTCATTGTTATGTCTTTTGTAGACTCTTTATTTTGCTCTTTATACGAATTGTACTGTTTGGTGGGTGTAGGTGTTCAGATTGCGTGGGTCACTCTGTGGCTCTGCTTGGGTTCAGGTTGACAGTTACGGTCACTTGCGCCTCCGTCGACGGAGCCGGCAGAGTGGTAAATTGCCACACGCTGCCGCCATGGCCGTCATAAACGGAGAAAAGTGATGCCACTTACAGTGGCAGGTTGTGGCCGCTCTGAAAATCGGAGGTGCTGATGCCACACATAAGAGGTACCATAGTGAGCAATAGATGGAGCCACTCCGGTTTTCTATTTCAGTCATTTTCTCGCTTACAAAAGCTCTGTGTTCATTACAAATGAATAATTCGTTATTACAGAAGCATTGTCTTTCATTCTAGCCTGACTTAACATTTGCCTTTAGTGTCCCTTTAAGCAAGGCATGATCGTTGGCAAAACCACGAAATGAGTAGAATAGATAACTGGGGGCCCGTCAGAGTTAAACTGGATGCCATTAGAAGGGAAGCACAGTTGAGGGCAGCAGTGAATTATAATAACAGAATCGCAAGATTATGACTACAGATACAGGCAATAGAGAGATTTCTCATCTCCTTCAAATAATTGAAGCTCTACAATGACAGTGAAGCTCAGATAATTTGAAATCGATTCATTCGAACTGACAGACACGTAATTCCAACTGCTCTGTTGGTACCGGCAAAGGCTCATTTTAAGTACAGAAAAATTCCCACCAATTCAAACTAAAAAAGTATGGTGCAACAGTTATTTTCAAACAAAATTCATTTTTCCCACAGACCACTTTTTGGACAAACCCAGCCAAAGGCAAAGCTACATTAAGGTTGCTAGCTACCTTAATGTAGTGTGCCATGAAAATGACAAGGAAAGACACCCAGGGAGCCAAGACCAAACCAGGGGAAGCAGAGCAGCAGGCACCCTCCTCACCTATCCAGGTTCAAAGGAGAAGCAAAGAGTCCCCTAGCGCGCACTTGATCACGTTACCATGCTCACCTGTCTTCTTCCCTTCCCCCTCCTTCCCTCTTAGTGCGGGCTCGATACTGCTATTGCGCCCTCGTCTGTCACTGACCCCCATCGAGCGTTAGGAGCGCTCAATCCCATCCCGAACACTGGGCACGGAGGAGGACGGCATGCATCAAGTCACCATCCTTCTCAGCTCACCCTCACACGTTTTCCTTCACACCCACAGCAAACGGCACACGAGGCGCGGTCTTATCGCACTTGGACCTTACACAGAACCTAGTCTTCTTCCACCACATGTCGTCATGCACTAATGGAAGAAACATAAGACATTTTCATGCGAGCTCAATGACGATTTTGGTCTTGCACATTGTACCGCACAACTGATCAGGCGCTATACTTAACGGGGATCTCCTTAGTCGGAACTCTGTTTTTTCTAATAAATTTCCGGTCCCCTTGGAGTTCAACTTTACAAGATTCTACAGTAAAATGGTGCTATCAGCATATTTTATGTAACTGCAGGTGTGCTCTTCATTAAGAAGGAAAGGCAAAAATTCTTAAGCCCTAAGGCATATGTGGGGACGCTCGACTCTCACACATCCCTTGATGTTGTTTTCCCTACATGGCTCTTGGGTCTCCTGTAATCTGGTTTTGCCACAAAGCTCGGTCAATGTAGTTGCAGAACAGTACAAGAGATGGCACGAGTGTCGCGCTGCTAACACCACCTATCAGCAGGGACACTGGGCACAATATGAAGTAGCCTCTTCCTCTTTGGCTTGGGGTCGGCAGAGGGCACTGACTTGTCAGCACTCTCCGCAGGACTGTCTCGCGAGAGGCTTCAGAGTGGGGCACCGGGAAGGACAAACACAACTGTTCAACCACACCACCATTCGCATCACTGTACATGCGAGTGATTAGGTGTTGGTGTCCAGCATAGGGGGCGAACATATTCGTACAATATCCTGTTGCGGTGTGCCGGACTTCCTTGATTCGTCAGCGCCCATCGGCATATTCTATTGATTGTAATTTGGCTGGCTAGCATTGGTGTAGGAAAGGTGCAATAAATGCCCTTTTTGATTGTTTGCACAACTATGTTGTTGTTCCTTTGTCCCAAGGTCACATTTTGAAACCCCACAATCCACCTTTTTCATGGCGCGACAGTGCATGCATCCTAGCCTAGCGGATTAGTTTAGAAGGGACGTTTTGGAAGGGACGCACATGCGGCCATGCAACCTGATATTGGGGGAAAGTCCCCCCAAAAAAAGAATGCACAAAGATGAGCACTACAGCAAACACTTGGGCCATGTACTGCATTGGAACTCAGTTATATGCAGCTCTATGTAGGTGTGGTATCGAAAACGTGCGTAGCATAAGACTGCAACTACACTTCAAAACAGAAAGTGGCCAGGGCTTTGTACGGACTGCACCATGAACCACGTAGTTGCCGCCTTTCATTGATGGCAAGCAAATTTGACGAAAAGCCCCTGCGTTACACTTGGGCGACAGTCCCTTTGAGAGGTTGGGAGTTGGGACCTTTGTGGCAGTTTGCCACACTTTTCTGAGCAGTCTTCCTTCGTACTGGATGCAGCTGCAGCGGCGCCGAGGACATTTAGCAGTGCCAGCGGGGACCGTCAGGGAAATTATGTTGAAAGCCATGACGGCATCCCTCGAGCCAATGCGTAGAGAAATGGCAAAGCACATGTGGAAAGTGTGTTTTGTGGAAGTGAGTGGTGGCAGTGAGTCCTTAATTTAAATAGGAAGAAATTTCCGCTTGATGTGGCTTTTCAACCCATGTTGCAGGGACCGGTTAAGTAGGTGCAGTCAAGAAATGTATGCATCTTTGTTGTATTTCTTTGACCTGGCTAGACCAAGACCTTAAAAATGGGCATTTGAGATGAAATGAGGAGTTTTTTGGGCACAGCCTGGTCGGAAGCTTTGCTGCAAAAATAAACGCTGTCCTTCACCAGATGCTGGCTCTTCCTTTACGCTGCCAGTGTGCGCTCGGGCCATCAAGGGGCACCATCTCGAACCACCGAAAAGCATGAATATCCATCCCCAAATGCGACAGTTCAAGAACATCACATTGCTGGCGAAGTCTTCTAGCAGTGACAGCCCCCTCTTGCTGGTGGTGGCAGCGCGTACCTAACTTCGCATATCTTTTGAAGATGCGGTAACACTGAGTCGATACGAGACAGACAAGAGACTGATGCCAACGACTGGCCGATTCTATTCAGCACAGTGTGTCGCTGAGACCATTTTATCATAATAGGCCGACAACGATGCAATTGATGGGCGCAAGTTATCGTAGCATGACGGGCTTTCTTGTCAACGGCACTGACAAAATCAGCATGCCAGCCATGATTGCTCGACCGAACCCTACACGACTGACCGTCGAATTGACAACACAATAGCCGTAGCACCTTCGCTTGTATGTACTAATCCCACTCAAAATGAGCCGAAACATGCTTTTGAAGATGAAATGCACATGCTTCAGTCCTCTCAAGCCGTGCGCACGAAGTTTGAGTCAATGTTGGTCCTGTTTAGCGAAGGTTGGGTTAGGCCAGGCCCCGTCGAGTTAGTGCACCTGCTACTGGTGGACCCAAACTTAATGAAAAGCAGTTACGGTGAAGGAAACTGGTCTTATAGTTCAGTTGTGGCCCTATAGCGATTTGATATCAACTACTCTTCACTTCGCATGGTGCGTACATAATAAGCGGCAAGTGGCAACACAGCGCTATGCCAACATCTCTAGGTTACTGTTCCCGAAGGCTGCGGGTCACATTCGCTACGTAGATGGTTAGGTCTGTACGTGTTGTTATGCTGCCACATTTCCGGAAGCTTTGAAGCACCATTTCCTCTGCGTCAAATGGGAAACAAGATACAGTGCACTTAGTACAGCAGCATAAACAACCGCCTTGCTCAGTTACCAATGATGTCAGCGATGGCATTCGCGTTTTTGTGAGAGAACTACACGATCTATAAGTGAGCGATTATGCCAAGCACAGCTTTATCTAACAATACTTTATGGCAGTTGCAAACTGCAAATATGATGAAGTTAAAGAAATGCGGGAATCAGTAATAACAGTCCATAATGTATGTGTCTGGATCCCAGTTTCCGATGTTTAAGTGACTGGGACGCTCATATTGACTCATCTCAGGGTGGAACAATGCGGCTCATATGTGCAGGTATGTATGTTTTATACGATTTGATATAATTTCATATCAGCGATGAGCCATTTCCACAATCTCCAAAGCTGACAATGATCTGTGGCTGTAGGTGTCAATGTAAACAAATGTTCCGCCTTGGCAAATCCAACGCGGAAGGCTCCGCTCGAAGACTTTTTGAATATGCAAAATGTCTACTGGAATGTGTAAACGGAAAACAAAAAGCAAGGTGCAAGAGCAGACATCAGCGACAACAATCTCCAAGGCAGCCGCGTTGGCAGATGGAACACAGCGTGCCTTTATCAGCCGCACTGTTAGCGGAACAGCGCACTCAGGCCTGCTCACCCAATAGACCACGAGTGCTACATGGCTTCCAGGAATGACATGCTGCCCCGCAGAAGCCATTAATAATTATTCACAACCCACGAAATGTCCAACTGACGTACATTCAATACGGGGGCAGGTACACAAATCAACCAGCAAAAGCCTCGGCACCCATCCAAAACATTTTGAGTGGCATGTAGCAGAGAGCAGCACATGAACTCGAAAAAGGCGGATTCACATGAGACATTCATTCAAATTCTTACGAGGAAGTGGCTTCTTCTTGCAACATGCAAAACATGTACACATCTGGTGAAATAAACCAGTTTTTTTATGAGATGCCAAAAGAGCACAGGGAGAGGCAAAAAGTACCTCTGAAAGTCGTTTTCGTCAATAGGTCGTACATTATCTGGCAGCGGCTTGTCTGGGTCTTCCTGCAGTATCTGATCACACTGGAACTCCTGCATGCGCTGAAACAGCTGCTGCAGGTTCTTCTTACGCTGCTGCAGCTGGCACCACTGCATTACCAGAGAAAGAAAGGGGAGCGCATGAGTGAAATAACTGCCTCACACAGCCGTCTTTTGTCTTGACAATGAAGAAAGCAGAAATGCAGCACAAGCTTCAGTATGCACTGGGCATTACGTGGTGTACCCATCCCTAGGATCATGGTGGTTCTTGAAAACCCTTGAATGTGCAATTGCCATTTTCAAGGCCTTGAAAGCTCTTCAAGTTTTACTGAGTACTTGAAAATCCTTCAATTTTACTTTGGCTAAGCTTAGCGGACTGTATTCTTGCATGTCACCATGAGGGATACACAAGCCAAGAGTCAAGTCGGTCGGATCCAATTAGCAGCTTTGTAGCAGGGAGAGATCTTGTTTGTGGTGGCTCGTGACAGTTCCTTTGACTAAGGCTCAGCAAGCAATGTATCGTTTCGTGTGCAATAAAAAAAATGTTTGCTCATTGAATTTCCTTCTCCAAGAGCTACATATCGTATTTACTCGAATCTAACATGCCCTTTTTTTTTTCAATAAGACGGGTACAAAAATAGCCTACACGTTAGAATCAAATACGACCCTAAATCTACGTTACCATATCCCCATCGGCATTTCAAACTGGCTGCCTCGCATGCGCTCCGAGCCTAGCTGCCGTAGCTTTCTCCATGAGCTGTAGTGTGTGTGCTTAGGTTAATGCACTGTCCGTCTTCCCGGTCTTCCCGTTTCCGCATTTGCTCTATCAGCATGGAAGTGCCGACTGCAAAGACACGCCGAGTTCATCGCGATGCCGCAATTAAAAGGAAAGTGATCACGTGTGCAGAGACAGACTCAAACTCCTGACCTTGTGTTTAGCACCAGAACACCGCAGCCACTGAATTACCCCGGCAAGTATAAAGGTGAACATTAAATTAACCTCTCAACGTTTGTTTTATGACAAGATATGGATTAGGCGCAGGTGAAGGAGTCGTACAATGCTGCCGCAACTCAAATCACTAGCACCAAGCAGGATAATTTACACTCAATACCATGTTATGTTCTTCCAAGCCCTACTGTATGCTGTCAGTCCAAGAGCAACTAGGAGAAATTAAATGGATGAAACTGCCGACAAACTGCATGAATGCAAAGCTACGACATTATGAAATAGGCAAAGGCAAGTCGCAGACTTCACCGGCACCTTTTCATCCCACTTGTAGACTGTCCAGAGGTCGTTAATGTTGAGGTCCGGCTCCACGTACTCCTTTCGGTAGAAGGCGATAAATGGAACCTGCAGCAATTAAGAATAAAAAAAATCAAAATTTGGTTTATCCGGTGAGTTGCTAAACAGAGTAGCGAGTAAATAAGAAATTTACTTTTGCCCAAGTTAATAAGATAAAACAATGTATGTGATGTTTTAATACTTAATGAAGGTAAATGGCACATTCCATCCAAGAACATGACACTGAAATGAGCACAGCACAGTCTCAATTAAAATTCATGCGTGACACACCAACTATGTGTCCTTCTATAAACAAGCACTAGAACTAATTTCCATTCACAATAGCACTGCACTTCAGAAAATAATTGACTCCACGAGCTTCTAACCTAAACAAATGCCACAAACTACTCCACTTGCCATAATTTAACATGTAAACAGTGCCTCATTTTACAATGAGGAATACTCATCCACAGTTTGCATGTGAGAGAGAGACAAACCTCAAAAAGTTGATTTCTCATGAACTTCAGTGCCTCAGCAATCTTAGCAACAGCTGTCACACTCTTGCGGCCTGCAGGAGGCTGGTGTCGACCTGCCAGATCAGAAGCAGCAGAGGACCCCTTGGTACCTTCATCAACAGCCGACTGCACCGAGATTGTGGGGTTCCCGAACGCATGCTTGTAAATCCACTCAGCCTCGCGTGCAATTTCTTCCTCGGAAGCTGACGTCACTGGCACTGCCCGTAGTTGGAACCGTTCGGGCACATCTGTCGTCCGTATTTCGTTATCCCGGTCGGTGAAGTGGCCCCGCTCCAGCTCGACTGGTTCGTACACCTCGAAGATGCTCTTCTTTGTCTGGCGCTTGCGCGACGTCTTCTTGGGACGTGGGCGAGTCTCCCCTTCCTCCTCTTCATCCTCATACTGTAGACAAAAAGAAAGGAAATGCGAAAATTCTGATCAGCTTGGCCCTACAGAGCGGGACATAGGAAACTGATGAACACAGAACTTCATTCCTTCAGTGCTGCATGCTCTTAATTACACTGCTTACATGCTTTAGGCTAACTGTGTACTTAGTTCGCTGCTGCACATGGCAAGCTGTATGAGCTTCTTCAATAAGTTCAGAAAAGCCAGCAAAGCAAACATTTAGGTCTCCTTCTCACATCTGCTCAGCTATTCCTCGGCGTAGCTTAGTTTTTGTTTATATTATAAAACCTTGCAGATCCACAGCACTGAGCAGCAGAAGGGAACACGAAAATCAAACATTAAACTATGATGATAAAAGAAAGCAAGAAGAAAAATTAATGTTACATTAAACCAGGACTTCACTACTGCTTTTGTTCCCAAATATTTATAAAAGTTGACTCTTTTTCAATAAACATAGTACATCTCTCCTACAGAGGGCATTATATCTACACTGCAATACAAGATGGTAAACAAGAAAGTTGACATTTCTGATAATTCACAATGCCCCGATGTACTCTACCCTACATCTTATTTCTAGCAAATATACTTCGACAGTAACATGTTTTATATTACAGAAACTTATATGTTGTTCCTCTCGCCCTTCTACAATTACTACTCCTGTACTTCCCAAGCTCTGCATAGTTATAAGATGCTTCAGTGACAGCATTCTCACAACATACTAGCTATGCACAAAGCAAGTTCATAAAGATACCGTAAATACCAGAACATAGGTCGACCCCAGATTCTAAAAACAAATGAAAAAAAAAAACCGGCACAGACCAGCAAAAGATGACCGGTATATAAGACAAGGGTTGAATTTGTGCCGTGGATTTTTGAACAAAAAAAAGTTCGACCTACATTCCGACTTTTACGGTACTTACGAGTGTTCACAGAACAAAATTTCTTGGCAGAAGCTTAAGTCCTCAAGGAGGAAAGAAAGATTCACCTCTTCCTCTTCCATTTCCTCATCGTAGTCGTCCTGGTACTTGGAGAACTCGTCGAAGTCAAAATCAACACCAAAAATGTCCTGGGCTTCCTGCAAGGCCCTAGAATAGCAAACCAAATTTCAATGCCCGATTCTCACTACTAAGTGAGCCTGAAACAACTGCAAGATCCCAGGCATGCTTCCTAGTGCACCCCCTCGGTTGGATACACTAATTTTGGAGCTATACTCACTGGTCAGTGTACTTGATATGCCTCTTCTTTTTTCCTTTTGTGATGGGCTGGCCGTCATCATCGACAATGAAATCATCGGGATCTAGTGAGTGTGAACAAAGAAGCAGTGTTTTACAAGCTCATTTAGGATACAAAAATTGATGGTCCTCAATGCCCTGAAACTATGTCTAGGATATGAGAGCAACTGCAGGGAGGGGGAGGGGTTGCTGTATCTAGTTTTTCACTACCAAAGTATTCTTTAACATATGCCTGAAATATTAGTTCCTGGAACAAGTGAATGACAGGAAGTTAACTTCCCCACAAACTAGCCATAAAGCCAGGAATTTAGGTGAGCCCGTTATCATTGTACAAAGATTAAATACCGCACTTTTAGAATCTGGCAAATGCACCCAAATGAATCATCGGTGTTTCTTTAGCTTTCTTTTTCTGTGCCTTGTTTAATTCGGCCTGCTGGATAATTCAATCAATTTTGTTGGTCCGTTCAGGGTCAAATTAACAGAAGGTGACTGAACTCAGAGTGTCTACCAAGTTGACATTTCCAAATTCCCCTAGTTTTCCAGGTTTTCCCTGAGTGCCTTGGCAAAATTCCCTCAGTGGCACAGAACTTTGTTTTATGTCAAGACAGGTTGATACCGTGTCGTCTAATGCTGTCACTCTCTAGTAAGCATGTTAAAAAACTTAACATAGTCTGAATAGTAAGTATTAGTGTTTATTTTATTTAAAAAAAACAGAAGGGAGGGGTTAATAAAATTCACAGCAAATAAGATATCTTCAAAAAAAATGGTGAAGCCTATTGCAAACTAAGTCGAACATTCTAAAATATGAATAAAAAGGGATGCAAACGGAAGCAAATATTTTAGAATTTGAGCTATTTCTATCAAGTGATAGCAACCTGATTGGTTTGAGGCCCTAACTTTGTCACAAGTGAGATTCTCTCTCGGCAACTGGAAAGTCAACCTGAACTGCCCTGGCACACTCTCAGCCTGTGCACAATGCCTCACGGTTGCATTTCATTTTGGTTTGGATGAGGGACACCTGCATCTTGGCATCAGCTAGCACTTTGTTTATTGAGCTCATGCTCCTTCAAAGAAGTGGCAGCATACTTCTTCCCCATTTATTCCTCAATAAGTCTTCTGTTCTTTCTCATCCTCCTTCCTCTGCACATTCGCTATGCAGACCATTTGAAGCATCCTCTTGGTCAGTTGCAGTCAATGTCTGATTTTTCGGACTCCCTAGAGGCCACGAAAACGCCCGAAAAAATTATGAAAGTCTTTTACTGCCTGAGGGCTAAAATTGCCACAGGCATGTCTGAAAAAGCTCTGAAGCACGGTGCTCATACTGTGACAGGAGACAGTGGGTGCATGCGTGTATAATTAAGGAATACATACTATGTACCTTGACAATTGCCCCTTCCCACACTTGTTAAGCTTCACTGCGTGACATTTCTGTATTGAGGCTAGGCTGACTTTCGGGAACCGGTATTATGCAAAGCACTGTGCCTTCCGAGCTTCGAAGCCATTGGCGAGGCCCACAAAGGCGGAGTCGGTGCCATTGCTGACAGCAGAGAATTCTTGCAATAAAAAACGGAACCCAACGGCAAGAAGCAATAGCGAACATCGAACCAGCGAGACCTTGCGTTGTTACGGTGGTGGCTATGGCTGCCAGCAGATCTGCATGCGAGCGCCGGTTCGAGACGGCGAGATAAAATGGCGGAGGTGGTGGCTTTGATTAATGGCGTTTCAGACCTGCGGTCATAACAAAAAGTCTGGAAAATCAGATGGCGAAGGGTTCTTGCATCCAAAATTTCAGATGTTCTTATACATTGAGGGATACGTGGCGGTGCCACGAAGCCGTCCAAATTATCGGGCATGTCCCAAAAATTGGGCATCTGGAAAATCGGTCATTGACTGTGGACTGGCAACTCCTCCAGCCAACAACATGGCGTCAAAGACGATTCGTTACGATTCCTCTCTGTTGCTCGAGCCAGCATTAGCGTGACTTTCGTTCCCTTTCAATAAAATTACAGCTAATTTTCCCTGATAGGAGCACAAATTCCCCGTGTTTTCTCTGAGTATTTCCAAACTATTAAAAATCCCCAAGAATTCCTAGTTTTACCGGTTGGTAGACACCCTGGAACTACATTATACACAAAGCACAGGTGTCAATGTATAATTTCAAGGATCTGCTGACACGAACATCAATGTAAACATACAGATCAAATGTAAACGCTAAAGGCAGCCAGCGTACCAGACTCAAGCTCAGAGCCCGAGCCTTCCCTTTCCTCCTCTTCTCCCTCTCCTCTTTCTTCTTCCTGCTCAGCAGGTGCCTCCTGAAACACACATTAAACTGGATCATGCACAAACATCCCCTACATCCACAATTGGCCATAAACTATGCTAAAAAGTTTTTTACAAGCAGTTTTTTTTTCCCCCTACTCACAGCATCAGATCCTTCAAACAGCTCATTGGCAATGGCATCACGATTGGTGCTGTCTTTGCTCTCTTCGTTGTCACTTTCTTCGTCCTCTATTCTCCTCACACGCTTGAACTTCTTTTTCTGCAAAGGGAATACACAAAGAAAAATACAGGCATTAGCCAAAATGAAGACATACCTAACTAAAACACAAATTCACATGCACTGTGGTAGGAAAATATATTCTACTTAAGGACAATATAGCATGTGTTTCTCATTGCATAGATGAATGAATATAGTACAATTGCTGCAATAACTCCAAGGCAGACTGCAACCTCACCTACAGTATTAGTGAGGCATGCAACTGACTTAAAACTCATTAAGGTCTTTTCGAAGCACTGCTCTAACCAGGGTCCATGTGGTTTAAGAAAATTGAAGCAGGTAGCAGGCTTAACAAACGCCTACGGCATAATACTAGAACCAAAAGCGAGAACAAAGGCATCAAATGACAAAACAAACATCAAAAACCTGATAATCATGTTCCACAACAAGAAAAAAAAACAAGATCTGCGCATCAGCTCCAACTTACCCTCTGCACTTTGACTCCCAAATTTTCCTCTATAAGATCGTAATCTTCATCTTCTAGATTGTCGTCAAAGTCATCTGGAAAACAAGACAAGTTAGTTGCATCATCTTTGCATAAGCCGCAATTATGAAACCGTGATCTATGTCACAATGACTCAGTATCCTACCGTGATGCCGCCGTTTCTTTTTGCCTCCTACATCATCGTCCGAGTCCTCTTCAACTTCTTCCTCTTCATCATTGATAAGATCCTTCATCTCCTCTCTCAACCTCTCATCATCTAAAACAAGCAGAGAACATAAATATGTCAATCTATGATTAAAAAAACATAACACGTACATATTCAAATATTGAAAGCACCCTTTTAACCTAACTAGGTCAAACTGTATCTAAAATTTCACAGATTTAAAATGAATAACTCGTGAACATAGCGCAATAATAGAAAGAGTGTCTCCTTATGGAAGGAGCAAAGCGAAAGGCCATAACTTTGAGGCTAACACAATTGTGAAGAAGCCAGTGTTAATACCACAAGCAAAAAACTGGAAAACAATAGGCATAAATACAGCAATATATTGAGCAGAGATCGAACGAGAGTACATGATAGTCTGTTTGAGGTGAACAAGATGACGTGAAGTTGAGTAGCCGAAGTATTCTGCAAAGCAGGTTGCCTATTACCATAATAGAAATAACAAAGGGGAGAGAAATGCAGTGGGGCTGATAGATAATTATATGAAGGACCAGGTTACGAATACGGCAGGTATAGAGGACTACGGCAACATAGTGCCGACCTACTTGACCCCTCTGGGAAAGGATTTTAACCTGATGCGGACAAAATCTGTTTGATGATCATGATTGTGGCAATTTGAAAAGTAAAAGGATATCATACCTCCTGGTCATCCAATGGAAGCAATACAAAATGAAAACCCATACTTAGTTTATAGAGAACACATTTAACTATAGCTAAACACATAGTTGAGCATACACTTGCAACACTTGCAACAACAATGTGCATTATTGCAAACATTGTAGTAGCAATAACTTGATTTGAGCGAGTTCGTTTTCTTGAATATAACTTGAAGCAGCCCGAAGGGACACCTGTGCGCATACCTGTCAATCCTGATGGTCTTTGTTGTGTTCTCGACACTTTATAAATGGCTGGTGCTTCTCAAATAAACATTAGTTAGCAGTAAAGACAAGTCCTGTCCTGCTTGCTTTCTTGTTAATATCCTCGTCCCTTTGTGCTGCTTCAAGTTATATGCAAACACTGCCGACGTGTCTTGGAGAGGCCACTACAAGCATCCGCCGCACAAGTTTCATTGTGCTATAGAACTATTAAAAAATATAGCACTCCACATAATTTTTATCAAAGAGAAGGTTCTGTTGCAATTCCTTGGATCTGTTTTATAGCCTCATTCGCAAAGAAATCCAAGCATGAAACACACTTCTGTCATCTATCTGCATGTCTATCAAAGCGCCTACCATCTTCTTCCTCCTCTTCTTCCTCATCATCGTCATCCACTAATGGTCGTTTCCCAGTCACCTCCTCATCCTCAGACTCCTCGGCCTCGCTCTCCAAGAAGTCTGCCATGGCCGGGGGCAGGGATCTGCAGTCACAAGCAGACCAGAATACTACATAAACAAACAATCCACAACTTAAGAGCGACATTATGCATAATCAACAGGAACAGCCCAATGCAAGTGGCATTTGGTTACTCAGTATAGGAAAAGAAGGCCACACACAGACTGCCTTTCCTGCATGAGCCGCAGCTAAGAATACAACTGGTGACATTAACGTTAAACTAAAACTGAAACCACAACTGAGATACAACATACCACACGCACTGCAACCTATCAAAGAAATTATTTACGTGCCTCACTGTTACACACAACACACAGCAACGTAAGAAAAAGCATTTTACCTGCATCATTAAAATTAATATTCTGCAATGACAGAAGGCGAGTTAGATTTTTGTTTCACGTAAATTTTATAAGCGTTCATCAGCAGCTTTTCGAATCACAGATAACCTGGCAACCTGCAAACTTTTTAGACAGAAATGATTGATCTTTTCATTCTGAGAAAAATAAACCTATAGTAAACAAACAGTTCTGACGTTTTTATAAACTGTTAGGAAAAAAGCGCGAAAATGGAACCTCTAAAGGAAAACTGCACTTTATCTGCAGATAACAATTGTTCTGAGATTACAGGTGAGCAACAACATTTTCTTACTGCAACCATCCCTGCTATCACACCCATGATGCAGAGCCAGGTCATACCAAGTTTTCAGTCCAAAGAACAGCTTGCTTAGTTTTGGGTAGTCCCAGACACCCTATACTTCATTCATGGCAATACTATAAACAAACCACTAATGTATAACCCATCACACACCCAAGTGATGGGTTTGTAAACAAAATGGCACACTTGTCTGGATGAAGCATCTCTTCCAAGTGCACAATACAAAACCACCATCACAAAGAACACTAAAACCTTCCTCTCTAAACCTACCCACCCAAGTCTGCTACTTGCACAGTACCTCACTAAGCATGGCTACTACTGTTCATGTTCCTTTTTCTTATTTATTTCACCTCTACCTTTTTTTACAATCAGAATCTATGACAGCATTAATGTGGCTAAGGGAGCATAAGATTGTCCTTTTTCATATTCAATAAAATGTGCATGATCTCACGCCTGCAGTACATTAATTCATCAAAAACCAAAACAGCTTTAAAACAAATGTCCTCAACATGGTCAGTGTCCAAATATTAAAAATGACAATGTTTTAAGATGGCTGAGCCACCTGGCTCAGTCTACTACACCACTCAGTGGCACCTTACCACTAATAGCTACACCACAGTAAGAAGCAGACTCTGTATTGAATAGTTATGGCTATTATAATATATAAAGCTTGCTTAATTGCAAGCATGGTGGTTACTAACCCACTTAATTGTTCATGTTCTTGCCAGAATTTATAGGGTCTCACATGTGCTCTTGAGAATTTCCTTCCCCCCCATTTTTTTTCTTTCTTTTGTGTAGGCAAGCAATGCATGCTCTCACAAACATCGAGAGCTTGGTTGGGAATGCCCTAATATCATACACCACCAAATGACATGGAGCAAAGGTGACAGGAATGAGTTAAAGTAGGCTCAAACAGCATGTGTTGGTACTATGCACACTGCGTGACTAAATATATCTGTTAACTGCATAGGCAGATTAACACAGACTGATACCTGGGTTTGTAACCTTAATGATCCCACCCACAACTGTCCTTTCATCTGTACTGTAAGCTATGCTCTTCCACCAACAAATCATAAATTACAATCCGTACTCTCATGCAGCAGCAACCTGACTAGCATGCAACACCAGACCTGTGCTGCTTATGAAATCCACCCCAGTTTGGAGACACATCAATGGATGAATCGCCAAGCTCCGTTTTGTCCCCACTGCGTTTTGAAAGAACTGCGGCTTCTGGCTTCAATTAAGCACAACAAACGGAAGCACAAGACAGAGACACAGGATTTGCCCTTCCAGCGGAACAATGGAAAACCATCCTGAACCTAAGGTGACTGAACCCTCAAGGTACCAGGACCACGCCTGCCCCGTCCAATTCCAATAACAATAGTAGTTTGAACAACCCACGTGCTTGTCTCTTCCGCAAACACTGCGATCGGAAGCCGTGCTCTATTCGCCGTTGAAAGCTACCAGCACTGATCATCTTGAAACTACACACATTTAAGTAAGATAGCTAGAAATATGCGTACTTAACACGCTCTTTCTTTCAGGGCACCCGATAGTATCGATTAAAATGCTGGGAAACATGAGAACGACCTTGTTTGTAAATGGGAAATGTCGTTTCTTCAGAAAATACGTCATGCACCATAAGATGAATGCGGCAGCAGGGTACCAAGCCAAAATATGCTGTCAGTTCCAGAAATGACAAATATGACAACTTCAAATGTCACACGGCGCCCATGGGCTTAGATCTTCTTTGCCAGTTATAGAAAGCAAGAAAGCTTACATTCAAGAACCCACTAGCTCGTGCGAAAAAGACTGACAGGTGATTTAATTTTACTGGTTTAATTTTCATTACATTCCCACGGGCTTCGCTTCCCTGCACGAAGTAGGCGTGCGTGCGACAGTCCGAGAACGATCACTCGCTGTTCTATCCGCGTATGCTCCGATGAAACAAAGCAACCTGTGAAACAGCCAACGCTACACCATAACGAAAGGTCAGAAAAGTGCCTTGATGGAGATCTACAACAGTACACCAAGTTGACCATGAAGAACCAACACAAAATAAGGATAAAGAAAAAAACTGACACGGGCCACGTTGCCTATGTCGACATGCTGCCCAATTACAGCTGGTGCGCGGCATTCATTCTGTAAAAATCAAGAACAGTCGATTAACTACACCTAAGCGAAAGAAGGAATTTTTTCCCGTTTTTAATGAGCGTCAGGCCTAGGATGGAGCCGCACTTGTAGCTGGCACAACCAGCGGTCACGAGTTTCACCTTGCGCGACACCGTAAAAGGAACTCACCGGAGGCGTCAGATATTGGCACTGGGCTTGAAACTTTATTATCCTTAAGTGTGCGCTATGTTTCTTGGCAAATATGGGTAGATACCGTAAAAGCACGCAAATTACGCAGTGCTTCAAAACAGCGCAGAGCGTACGAGGGCGCTCCGAGCGTTTCGATGAAGAAGACGATGACGCTGTGTTCTTCGCGATCATCCTGCATCAGTTTCGAAACCAAGTTACTACACGTAGCGCTGTTTTAAACAATATAAACAGTGAATATTTTATTTATTTATTGTTAATAACAATATTTTTTTATCTTACCGGTATAGCAAAAATATTACACGTGTTGGCATTTATAGTTTCGATTTCAGTTTTCAGCTGCCACCAACCAACCACTTCGTCAAATTGCTAGTTCTTTTGCTTGATGAGAATAAAATAATTAGTGGCGCGTTGACATGCACGAATAACAATGTAATAATTCAGTGGTGATATAGCGGTAAATGTGAGCGGAATGGGTGCATTACGTCGCACCTCTTTTAGGTCCCGTATCCATGATTTAAACCACATTCAGATCATCGCAAAGTGTTGTTCGTATGTGAGCTCACATTCAATACACACCCTGCCTCTTCGCGGAGCGAAGTGTAGATGGTGCCACGGATGAATGGAAAAGTAAGGAGGGAGCTCTTTTAAAAGAAATTACACTCTTTGGGGCTTATCTTGCCCCCAAACAATAATCATCACCTGCCTTGCTTGCGTTTCCTCTCTTGAAAACTCGGCGCTCGCTACTTTCCTGTCGAGAATGCTCTGCCAAGCTGATAATGCGCAAGCCGTTCGTGATTAGGAAGTACCGGGCTTGCAGCGTTAAAGAAAGGAAAAGAGGGAATGACAGATGACGATTTTGGGGACAATGTACAACCCAAAGGGTGTAAACTTTTTTAGAGTGAGTAATCGTCATCTCTCTTGTCCGCATTTCCTTTCTTTAACGCTGCAAGAACGGTTCTTCCAAGTCACGAACGGCATGCGCGTTATCAGAATGACAGAGCATTCTCGACAGGAATATTAAAGTGCAGCGTTTTCAAGAAAGCAAACGCGTGCAAGACAGATGACGATTATCGTTGTGTGGCAAATATATTCCACAAAGGGTGCAACTGTTTTTGATAACGCGCGGGCCATTTGTGACGCATACTTAAAGTATCGGACGCGCAGCTTTAAGGGACACTAAAGTGAGAAAGGATTTTTTTTTCTATATTAGTATAGCACCCTTCCACAACGCCACAAACACCCCTCTTACAGCAAGAAAACGCTTCGTATGCTAGAAAAGGGGTAAAAACGAAAGATGGGTGGCGACAACGCTTTGAAGTTCCCGCACTAGCCCACCGTGACGTCATGGATTTTGACGGCGTCTGCTATTGGCCACGAGCTCCACCACTGGAAAAGCTGGCGCCACCGTCGGCGTGACGTGCTAGGAGGGATCACGTGGACATAGCGGCCGCGTCGGCTGCTTCGGGAGCGCCGAAGCGAGCTGAAAACGAGAGTTTAAATTCCCTCGTACGCTGCGGTCCTCATTTAGTGGCGAGATTTCCCCGCTTCGAGTGCCTCCTTTACAACGCTTGAAAGCACTACAATAGGTAGTGGCTGCCTTTGAAGGCGCGCAACATGGTAGGCTACTGCTCGAGCGGTGCCGCAGTGCCGGACGTACGTAACGGAGGCCGATGTCAGCCTTCTTCACAAGTAGGCGCAGGACAAGAAGCCGCGTGAAGCTTGGCTCGCGAACCATAACACCGGCAAACAGTCATCGGCTACAACTCGAGTATCCAGCAAGCACAGACGCGAGGAAGATTTCTGCTACGGCGCCGTGTCTGTGATGTTCGGAAAACGCGCACTGAGACGCTCGCCCGAGTCCGATGCCCGAGTAATGTCACGACGGTTTGGTCTATGAACTTGTCGATGCTATAGATACTGGCAAGTTCAGTGGAGTGGAAAGGGAGCGGTAAGAAGCACATTAAAAAGAAAGCATGGCATATGGTCATGTTTGTGTTATGAATTAGTGCACTGGATTACAAAAAAGGAGCAACAGGAAATCGCACGCTGAGAACACCGATAAGCATACAGTGTGACGCAACTCTAGAAATAATATTGAAAGGTAAAAGAATTTAGAAGAAAAAAATATTGAATCGTCGCGACGGCACGTGCATCACAGTCCCCGTAGGCACGTCGAAGTCTCTACAATGAAATTATTTTTTGAACAGCCCTGATAGCGCCCACGCAACAATGGTTGCTTGTATACTGCCAAACATTCATATTCGGCGGCCTGAAGTTCATGGTACAGTGCGAAAACGGGCACGCGGCGAAAGCGAAATAGTGCGCGGACAAGCATGCAGACGCGCAGTCGGTCGCTGCGAATCTGTGCGATCGCTGCATTGAGGCTTCATTCTACTACGCTCCATTTAGTTATACAAACACTATAAGAACATATTTCACGTAGTTTGCTCTCAGCATTTACCTACCTTTCACGCAAGAAGCCGGTTCAGGAGATTCCATCGCGGCGACCGCGCGCAGTGGCGTTCACTGTACGTATTCGGTAAAGAGATAGCGTCTGTAAACGATTGTGCTCTTTCAGTTTGCCCAAGATTATTATTGAGATAGTAAAAAGCTTCTCTCGTTTCGAAAGTACTTACAGAAATGTCCGGAAGAGCTCGCGCGTGGTGTTTTCAGTGAGCGCTGACAGCAAAACCTATGAGGAGCGCGCCACGTGATCCCTCATACTACGCCAGCGAGCCGCTTCCGATAGATGGCGACTCCGTAACTCCTCGCCGCCAATACACTCTTAGGCAAAGTTGCACCCTTTGGAGTGCCCCTTCTGCCACACAACGTTAATCGTTATCTGCCTTGCTTGCGTTTCCTTTCTTGAAAACGCCGCGTCCGCTACTTTCCTGTCGGGAATGCTATGTCATACTGATAACGCGCATGCCGTTCGTTACTGGAAAGTACCGGGCTCGCCGCGTTAAAGAAAGGAAACATATCAAGGCAGATGACAATTATCGTTGTGTGGCAAATTGGTGTAATTTTGCTTACACTCTTAGAAAAATGTACACCCTTTTGGGTTTGTCTTGTCCCACAACAATAATCGTCATCCGTCTTGCCCGCGTTTCCTTTCTCTAACGCGGCGAGCCCGGTACTTCCCAGTCACGAACGGCGCCGCGTTATCAGTGTGACGCAGCACTCTTAAAACGGTTGCACCCTTTGGGGTGTAAATTTGTCCCACAACAATAATCGTCATCTGCCTTGCTTGCATTTCCTTTCCTGAAAACTCGGCGCTCGCTACTTTCCTATCGAGAATGCTGCGTCACACTGATAACTCGGCGCCGTTCGTGACTGGGAAGTACCGGGCTCGCAGCGTTAGAGGAAGGAAACGCGGGCAAGACGGATGACGATTATTGTTGTGGGACAAGATACACTCTTAAAACGGTTGCACCCTTAAGGGTGTATATTTGTCCCACAACGATAATCGTCATCTGCCTAGCTTGCGTTTCCTTTCTTGAAAACTCGGCGCTCGCTACTTTCCTGTCGAGAATGCTAGCTGCGTCACACTGATAACGCGCTTGCCGTTCGTGACTGGGAAGTACCGGGCTCGCAGCGTTAAAGAAAGGAAACGCGGGCAAGACAGATGACGATTATTGGTGTGGGACAAGATACGCCCCAAAGGGTGTAAATGTTTCTAAGTGTGTAAACCCCAAAGCGTGTACACTTTTCTAAGAGTGAGCGTTCTCGACAGGAAAGTAGCGAGCGCCGAGTTTTCAAGAAAGGAAACGCAAGCTAGGCAGATGACGATTATTGTTGTGGGACAAATTAAACACCCAGAAGGGTGCAACCGTTTTAATAGTGTACACTCTTAGAAAATTTACACCCTTTGGGGCGTGTCTTGTCCCACACCAATAATCGTCATCTGTCTTGCCCGCGTTTCCTTTCTTTAACGCTGCGAGCCCGGTACTTCCCAGTCACGAACGGCATGCGCGTTATCAGTGTGACGCAGCGTTCTCGACAGGAAAGTAGCGAGCGCCGAGTTTCAAGAAAGGAAACGCTCTACACTCTTAGGCAAAGTTGCACCTTTTGGCTTGCCCCTTCTGCCACACAACAATAATCGTTATCTGCCTTGATGCGCTTCCTTTCTTTAACGCTGCGAGCCCGGAACTTTCCAGTAACGAACGGCACGCGCGTTATCAGAAGGGGTACTCCCAAGGGTGTAAACTGTTCTATGCTGATAACGCGCGTGCCGTTCGTTACTGGAAAGTACCGGGCTCACAGCGTTAAAGAAAGGAAGCGCATCAAGGCAGATAATGATTATTGTTGTGTGGCAGAAGGGGCAAGCCAAAGGGTGTAACTTTGCCTAAGTGTATGGGAAACGCAAGCAAGGCAGATGACGATTATCGTTGTGGGACAAATATACACCCCAAAGGGCGCAACCGTTTTAATAATGTACACCCTTATAAGAGCGTGGAGCGTTCGGGTTATAGCACGAAATTAAAAAAAAATGAAACTTCGACCTCCATTTTCTTTACTAATAACAACCTAATATCGCGAAATTAATGACAACAGAATTTTCAAAGGCAACTTTATGATTCTACACTGATTTATTGTTTCTCTGTGTCCCTTTCACGCTGCTTTCACGAAAGTAAAGACACGCAAGATAGATGATGATGGTGGTTGTGGGACAAGATAAGTCCAAAGGGTGCTACTTTTTGTAGAGTGTAGGACCATAAAATGTAATCTTTCTGCGAAATTTGAGCAAAATCAAAGCACTGGTAAGGGCGATTGCTTTTTAAAAAGATATAACCGCAAGTAGATGAATAGGTGGTGTCCAAATCCACGGCCCAAAGAGTGACGCTCCATAGATGTAAAATGCGAATCTTAAAGGCTATGCTCTTGCTGGTTTAATGTGGGTGAAGCAATCTTGAGAGCCAGAGAGACGTCATAGACGTTGGGTTTTGGGCACCACTTATTACCTTTTGTTTATCACACGCTTTGTCTTTTATTGAGTAACAGTGAAAGTTTCAAGTGTCTCTTTAAAAAGTATCAGCTGCGTTATATTTATCTGTTTTCACGTAGTTGTTTCATGCGCATTTCCTTGTCGGAGATGCAGTCGACAATCTCGAAAGCCGCGCACAAGCACTCACGCTGGCGCTAGCTGCCTTTCTGACATCATGTATTGCGCATAGCTTTCATTTCTCCACCCCTTACACAGTAGTTGTTTATTTCTTTGAACGCCATAATGGAGGCTGTTGTCTGATGTGGGAATGCTGTGCCGGTGAGAGAACATTCCGTGGTTGCTTCGTATCGGATGCAATGACTCATCGCCTTAAGATCGTACCTAGTCAACGAAAGTCTACATAACAGAAGCATGTCGGACAAACTGAAATCCGCGTTGCAAGAGGAGTATCCGCTCCACTGGCTGGCTTGGCATAACGACTATGAGGCTCTAAAAACACTCCTTGAAAAGAGTGCAGTAAGTATTCTTTTTACCATTTTTGACTCGTCGAACACTGAGGTCGGGTCCAATATTAGCAGAGCAATTGAGTCACGAGATCTGCGCGATCGCAATGAATGATCACGCGGAGGGAGCTCCGCTGTGTGTCGACGTAGTCACACTTGGTGATTTTCTTGGGCGTTGCAGTTTCGGAATTTTCCGTAAATAAATAAGCGACTGCGACGAAATAATTTCAACGGTAATTTCACTTCCTGCGTTATCTTTCGTTGCCGTACGTAATATTGACGCCCCCCTGCGTTTACCACTGATGTTTCTGTTGCTGACTAGTAAGAAACAGCTGTCAAATTCCGAGATAAACAAGACTCGCTAGCTGTGGAGTATACGTACGCGTCCTTCAGGGCAGTTTACTTCGTCCAAGGGTTAATTGCAGTAGCTTGTATTGTGATTCGATCATATTTTTGGAAACTGGTAGATTTGCCTGCTGTCTCTGAATAGGTAATCTTTGTTACCCTTGATAACATCGCATTTGAACTGATCAAGGAGGTTGCTCTTGTCACTTTATGGATGCCGACCTAGAGTTATTCAGTAGTCACGTACGCTGAAAGTGCTGTTTCCTTAATGTGGAAAGTTGGGCGAATTGGTGATTAATTAGCTTACCGTGTTGGTGAAGCAGCACACTCACCAGGACAAGGCGGAGACATACGCAGCGAGTGTCGTGTATTGTGTGTCTCCTCCTTGTCCTGGTTCTCTGCAGGACGAACACGGTATGATGCTGTTTCCCTTCGTGGAACCTTATCCGAAATTCATTCCATGCTACCCTAGCGTAGTCAGGCATTCAATCTTTCCTACCGCACTTTTTCACGTCGCAAAGACATAGCGCGAGAGAGTTTTCTAGAACCAGTTGATCTGAATGCACTTTTTAAACAACACACCGAAGAGCCAAACGAATTGGTAAACGCTGTAGTCGAGCGAACTGTAGCCTTCCAAGAGAAAATGTACAGGCCTGTTGTGTCAGAAAGCCGATATCATGAGTGAGACAATGACATCGAGGTTGTTTTACTTCCAACTCCGGTGATTTACATTGCCGTGGATAAACAAGACGAGATAACATGTTTGTGAATGTCGCGTCGAAGTTGACTCTTGAAATACGTGGACCACTTTCCGCAGGTGAAGGTAATCATACCTTACAAGTTCATCATATGTGGTTGTATATATGTGCTGTACATACATGCAACCAACATACAGAGATTATGAAACATGTCATCCACTGTCTAATTCTTGTCCTTGCCCTCTGCTCAATGTCATTGCCTGCAATATTGGGGTACAAGCTTGGAGGTAACTTGGGCTTCCAAAATGTAGAGTTGTGGGAGAGACTGTTACCATTATTGAAACTAAAAAAAAAAAAAAGTATGTGTAGCTAAAGTTTTGCTTCAAGCTTGAAGCAATGCCATGGTATGTTGTGATTAGTGGTGTAGGACAACCCTTCTAATGCACAATGTGGATCTGTTTGATGTTGGGAACTGACATCTGCCCATGAAAACTACTTGATATTATTTTGTTTTCTCTGACACATTTGTTTTTATTATTTCTTGTTTTGGGGCCGAACCATTGATTACCTTTAAGCTAAAGCTTTTTGTAGCAGCGCCAGTGGAGAAAAGGCCTAAAAATTGTACTTTATTTTCAGAATGATTGTGTCATTGGAGCATACCGAACCTGCAATTTTTCATTGGCATGGTGTGCTTGAACTAACTAGTGATACTTCAATTCTGTGAAAGGCAGATCAGTAGCAATGGTCTCCTCCTCCACCATCAATTTGTTCAGAACATGGGGGCAAATCTAAATAGACCTACTTCTTCAAATCTTACCCAATCAGGCATCTTTTTTATTTTTTAGTTATTTAGTTGGGAATTTTGGTGTACCTTCATTGGGCAGTAATTTATCAATTGTAACCCATGAACTCATGTACCAATGACAGTGCACTTAATGATAAATCAACTTGCCCATAAAAATACTGTGTGTTAAAGAACAGTGCGTGTAAGTAAATTTACTAACACATAGCTGAGATCTATCCTGTGCATCTGTTCTGTAGTAGTAATTGTGGCACTAGCAGAATAATGCAAATCCTGCTTTTGTATTAAGGTGGTGCAAGTTAAATAGGGATTTTTGAATAGCAATACTTTTTTTTTTCTTTTTCTTTTTGATCCCACCAAGCTTCATTTTCTAGGCATATATTACAGTGTTGAGCGTCATTTCTCTTGTTTTCTTTCTTTGTTGGTAGGATCTCTTGTGCTTTGTATGCTGAACATCTTTTTTCTTCTTTTTTCTCCTTGCTGTGCTCTATTTACTGTTAATTTCATTTATTGTATCGATGTAGCCCTTTCTTTTTCTTTTTGGTTTTATACAAATTTACTGCTGTGTTTTGTTTTCACTTTATTGAATGTACCCACTCCACCCTGAGGGTAATGAAATAAATAAATAAGTAAATAAATAAATAAATAAATATGATTATTAGAGAAAAATTACATTTGAATATGGAATATTTCCAATTTCTAAATGAATTGAAATACCGTGATTGTGTAGTGTGTGTTTGGCAAAATACTTATTTGTTTTGTTGGATACATCTTATATCATTAACAACTGTATTTCAAGTCAACTGAGTAGCTTGTAAATGATAAACAAAGGAAAGGGGATCATGTTTGGCACACCATGACAATGACCGTAATGAAAAAAAGAAACATTGTGTCACCAGATACACATAGTAGAGTGTAGAACTCCCAGAAGGAGCTAAGTGTAATTTTACAGCACTGTACGCCATTTTAAGGAAGCCAAGCAGGGTTTGATTGGCCAAATAATAAGTAGTCTCGCCTGAATCAAGACAGCAAATTTGTAGCGTGCTAGTGACAAGGCAGGCATATTCAACGACTGGAAATTATTGTTCAGAAGTAATTTCATCCATGCATTTGCTCAGGGACAGGTTTGCCTGCTCAACAACTGTGATTCTCCTGCGGCAGAATCACTCAGAAATGTCTCCACTTACGAGTGATTTCTGCGCCTAGACTGTAACAGTTGTTGGCCCTTATAATATTTGAACAGAGCAAATATTCAACAATTTTGAATAGTGAATGGAATGGAATGGAATGGAATGGTATTCTAGAATGGAATACGAATCGAATACTGAAAAATATTTTATTCATATTTGAATATTTGCATGTGCCTAAACATAAACACAATTGAAAAGTGTATATCAAATGTGCAGATGTTTTCTTGGTGGTTTTATCGAATTACGTCTGCACTTTATTTTGCTGCTTCCAAATTGCAATTTGCTATGTGGTATCTAATTGTTGCAATCAATTTTTTTTTGAATTTCTTTTTATCTACTTTGTTAGTCACAGCAGAAGTGAGGGAACCTATTAAATTATGATTATAGTCTTGCTTACTGTAGTGTGATTCTTGGTGTGAATGCTTAACTAATCCAGATCAGCCTTTGGATCATAATGGAGTTCTGCGTGAGTAATGATGGCTCGTGAAATTCATATATATGCACATGTCTAGCCTTGCAGAGGTGGAGTAAGTTTTATCAAATGAGACCAAAGGAAATGGAAAGATATTTTTTTGGTAACCAGCCATGCATAGCCAAAGCAGATTGTGCCATAGCTGAGGACACGACAGTGGCGAATACTTTTTGTTGCAATTCTTGTCATTTAGTGGGAAACCTAAAAGTAGCATAAATGGCAGTCCTTGTAGTTACACTGCCATTTTGTCTATTGGAAATGAGGCTCTGTACATGGCATTTGCAATGAGACTGAACCCACCAAAGGAACCTGCAAGGTCGCACCCATTCAGGTCGACACATTGGAAGCTTCAACTCAGCAATACAGGCTATTTTACTGAGAATCTGAGACAGTTAGTTTACCAAATCAAGCGTAATACAGCAACAGAAAATGAGCACATAAAGTCATATTTTTGCACTAGAGCCATACTTTTGTTTTTCATAACAAGGCCACAAAGTTCTTCCTGAAGCGGTTAATGGTGTGACAGTAATCTTAGGCTTTCATTCCGCACATAAGCACACTTCTGAGTGCAGTTAATATTTTTTTGTCTGTAAACAGAAAGAAAAAAAAGAATTCAGGTCCCAAGAGATTAATCTTGGTTTTACCCTCACCAATCTAAAATGTGTGCGGAGTCACCGAACATCTGTTTATGGTAACATTCCTGGACATGCACTGCTAGGTTGGCATGTTGCTAACACTTCCACCTTCTGTTACATCATGATTTTAGGGTCCCTCTATAGGAAAACTAAAGGGCAGCATGGCAAGTAACCCTTTGGTGGTATTCTTGCACACAATATGGGCTGCAACAAATCTTGGCTGCATTTGCTTAAGTAATCCCGTTTGTTAATGCCAGGTCTTCTTTTATGCTGTTGCAGGAGAACATCGAACGGCGTGACTGCCGAGGGAGGACAGCCCTCATGCTGGCTGTCACCTTGGGCCACCTCGAAGCATCAAAGATTCTTCTCAACCATGGGGCCAATGTCAATGTGGAGAACAACGATGGCTATACAGGTTCTGCTTAGTTTGCTTTGTGAATTTTCCGCTTAAAAGGCTGCTTACGGAGACTGGGCATTGCAAACAGACATGCCCATTGTGCAGGTCATGGGGCGACGATTGTGTCCAGAAAGTGTTAAGCTGAATTATGCTGCAAGAATAGCTGATAATTTAAACAAAAGCTTACAAAAACAAAAACTGACACATGGTCAACTGACACATGGCCGACTGAGACACGGCCGTGTGAATAGCACACCTTTCTTTTCAATTCTGCACCCTCGCCACTAACAAACCTTCGATTGTTGCCTTGCCAACTGCCTTACCCCCCTCTCCCCTTACAAAGAACCCTACCTATATATACTGTGCTGAGGAAAGCGTATGTCACCTTGAACAAGACAAGTCCACTTGTTGAAACGTTGGCTTCTGCTTTTACCTTGTTTGCTTATTGTTCATCACCTTGAATTTCCATCTCCCGCCTTCCCTGTGTTTTACCTTTAGCGCTTTGAGCATCATTGACGTACCGTTACGTTTTTGTGTTTCTGTCCCACCATGTTCTATTTAGCATTACTTTTGTCAGACATGAATGTGAGGGCCATTCTAAGAGAGCATTTGCCATTATCCGTATCATTTCTTCATCTCTGCACAACCAAAAATATACCGTTCTATTCGTTTTATGGTATCCGAGAAAAAATGCGACGCTGGGTGTGCGTCACCTCCGGAAAAACCCAACACTGAAAGGATTAAGATAATCTACAAGTGCATATAGCTACCATTGAGCACCATGCATGGTGTCCTCTGTGGTGCCTTGCCTGTCCTCACTTCACGTCATGTTTGTTTATTTCCTTCACAGTGGTCCACGAAGCAGTGAGCACAGGTGACCCTGAGCTTCTGGCAGAAGTGTTGACCCGGCGGGACCTCCAACGCTACAGCACATCCGTCGGGGGTATCCCTGATCTCTTGAAGCGGATTCGGGACGTGAGTGTTGACTGCACACAGGCCTTTCAGTGGTCCCTACTGCTGCTCGGGACTTACTGTGTGGTGTATCATATGTGATACACACAGAGCAACTTCTAACCAGATAGAATCAACACAAAGAAAATCAGCACATAGTGACCCAAAAACTGTGTCATTTTTAGCAATAAAATTTATAGGGGCTGTATCACTTCAAATAACTTTTTTTCTAAGAATATGTATGCTGGGAGCTCTTTCCAAATGCATAAAAAAGCTTGTTAACAAACAGAATCAAGATTGGGACTGACAGATAGTATACCACAGTGTTAACAAACAGGTTAGTTTCATAATTCTTGCACTTGAAAGATGCAGAGGGTTTGCTCTTTATCAGTCTAATCTTATATTTTGAATGAGAAAGACATTCCGCTTCTGTGAGGCAAGCATTAATTGCTGTATCATATCTGATACAGCATGCAGTTAGGGGATAACCCCCAACTTTTGACCATGTTTTGTCCGGCGACAAAGTTTCCCGAGGCAATTTATTTGAAGGATCTGAACTCTGTCGAGGTAGTCCACACTCTGCTCTCCACATTTGCGTGAATTGGCTTTCTGATTGAAATTCAGGCTGATTAGGGGACGGTCTTTTACAAGTGCGTTAACGACAACACTCTTGGAGAGTTGTGGGGTGCGGCTTATACACATATCCGCGTATAATCAGCAGTCAAACAGTGTTGAGAAATTGCACTCGGTAGTTAAACGAGCATTGTGCGTATTGTGCTAAGGGCACAAAAAGGACTGGGAGGGTCGTTGTCCCCATCACTGTTTCCATTGAGGACAGTTCCATGGAAGGCAAGATTGTTCACCCAAGCAGAGTACATGTATTGCAAAGCCCTGGGTTCTCCCTTCAAAATGTTGGGAAAAATGTAGGAAGGAATGGGCGAAGGCCAGTCAGTTTGTGGATGAGAGCAGAGATTTGTTTTGTTATGAAAAAACAAATTTGATAGCAAAATATTGCATTTTGACACACTATATACTGTTTATTGCCAACATTATTCTGATGAATATGTCAGAAAATGAAAATTCCGCGAATACATGCAATATGCCTCGAGCAGCCAGTGGCGCAGCAATTTTGCTTGCATTTGCGGGCTTCTTTCACGCTCAGAAAAACACTTTTATGTAGCATGTATTGAGCAACAGAAAGCTGTATCGGGAGTTTTTCATGTCGCTCTACAATTCTTTTATTGACACTTTTCATCTAATCATAATATTTGAGAAGTTGATAAAGTAATTAAGTCTGATTATCTAATAAAGGGAAAATGAGATATTCACCTGATCGTAGCATTTGCTACGAAGAAAGCCCATTAGCTCAGATGGTAGAGTGGCTGCCCTGGAAAAGCGGTAGTCCCAGGTTCGAGTTCCGGACCAGGACAAATTTTTCTTCTACTCGAGCAAGGTTTGTGCGTGTCCTTGAAACCCTTGAAAACCCTTGAATTTGAAAAGATCGTTTTCAAGGCCTTGAAAGTCCTGGAATTTTCGAAGATCCTTGAAAATCCTTGAATTTCCTAAATTTTTATTTTTAATAAACTTCCAGTGATTGTATTCGAGAAAATTTCAACCCTCCTGAATTCCTGCTGCGATTTTGTTAAAAAGAAAGCGAATTCTCAGGCATATTGAATTGTCTGGTAAAACTCAGGGAAAACGCAGGGAATTTCTGCTTCAATAAGGGAAAATTGGCTGTCATATTATTGTAAGGGAACGAAAGTCGCGACCTACTGCTGGCTCGAGTAAAAGAGAGGACTTGTTACGAATTGTCTTTGACACCGTGTCATTGGCTGGAGGAGTTGCCTGTGTACAGTCAACAACCGATTTTCCGGATGCCTGATTTTTGTGAAATGCCCGATAGCGCGGATGGCTTTGAGGCACCACCACGCGTCCCACAGAAATTTCAGACGCAAGAACCCTTCGCTGTCCAATTTTTTGGAGTTTTTCCCACCACCACAGGACCCAAATGGCATTAATCAAAGCCATCAACGCCGTTTTTATTATCTGGCCGCCTCGAATTAACCAGCGCTCTTGCATGCCGATCCGCTGGCAGCTGTAGCTACCACCGCGGCAACACTAGGCTTCGCTGCTTTGACGTTCGCTATTAGGGTTCTTGCCGTTCGGTGCCGTGTTTTTCATTGAAAGAATTCGCTTCTGTCAGTAATCGCACCAACTCTGAATCTGTAATCCTCGCGTATAGCTTCGAAACTTAGAAAGCATGGCGTGTTGCATAATGCTGGTTCCCGGAAGGCAGCTGCGCCTCAGCACAGCGGTGTTACGCGGTGAAGCGTACGTGAAGTATTGCGGTGAAGCTTAACAAGCGTGGGAAGGGGCAATTGTCACGGGACACAGTAAGTATTCCATAATTATACATGCATGTATAATTATGGCCTTGTGTGTGGTCCTTGAAAATCCACACATAGGACCTTGAAAGTCCTTAAAAACCCTTGAATTTTGTCATATACATGAACCCTGTGCGAGGCTTTTCTTTCAAGGAACCTGTATGGGTTTCCTTTGTAGCAATTGCTGAGATTGGTTGGATGTCTCATTTTCCCTTTATTAATCACTTCTCTCCACCTTGCGGATTTCTGCAGAATGTATTATGTCAAACTCTTGCCTTTGCTTCGAGTTGCTGATAAGATTGACTCTGCCCTGCCATGTGCTAGCCACCTCGTTAGCTCAGATGGTAGAGTGACTGCCCCGGAAAGGCGGTGGTCCCGGGTTCAAGTTCTGGACCAGGATGAATTTTTCTTCAACTGCGAGGCTTTTCTTTCGAGGAACCCGATGGGTTTCCTTTTTAGCAGTTTCTACGATTGGGTCGGTGTCTAATTTTTCGTTTATGAATTACTTATCTCCACCTTGAGGGTTTCCGCAGAATGTATTACATTAAACTAATTATCTAATGAGGCAGAATGAAAAAAATACTTTGAATATCTTCAAGCAATGGCAAACAACATTACCTTGATTCTGTCCAGCTACGTGACATTAGCATATTTTTGAACTCTGGCTAAGGTTTGCTTGGACACCCTGTAGACTCCCACCTATGAATGTGAAATTATCTTACTGAGTGTCAAATTTGATGGTGAATGTTTTGGAACAGAAGCATTCTTGAAGAATGAAACAAACTGAAGTTGTCTTGGAATTCAGCACTCAAGCTTTGAATTGAAGCATATATACCATATTCGTCAAAGCTAAAAAAAACATATCTGTTTGCCAGCTCTACTTGTTCGCAAAAGCTGTGTTTGCCAAAGTACATAAGCGACCTATGCAAGCAAATATTTGCCTAGTCAGCATTAGATTTATCAGAATTACTGCTACCTGAATGTTAGAGGACTGTATAATATGGAAAGTTTGCAATCGATTTCATTAATCATGCTTCAAAATTACAATTTACTGTTTCGAAAAGCATTTTCGGCTGCTCCAGAAGCTGCTCCAAAGTAGCATGGGCCAGTAGCATCACTGTAACAGCAGCAAGGAGAATATAAAAAAATATACAAGCATATCAGTGACAAGCAACCAGGTGCTTAAAAAAGGAAGTAGAAGCACAATTCAGTCAACAGCGGAAAGACGGAAACTGAAAAAATGCCAAATTTGACTGAGAGAAGGAAGTGCTGCACCACAATTCTTTGGAATAGAAAAAAAAAATGGCTTGGATTAACTGAGAGTATGCATATTTCTCTCAATTAGTTCCTGTAACAGTACTGTCTGGAAACTTATCGCATAGGCAAATGGCACGTAGAGGCATTGATGCATTGGTATTGCTGTAGGTGCACTGTTTAGTAGATTGCGTAATCTAAATGACATGTGCGAGTCAAAGCTTCCAGGCGTAAAATAGACTAAAATTTGTTACAAAATGCCACACTTGGCATCATTTACATTATTGTGACGTCCTGTTACAGTAAAGCCAGGTAGGATGGGATTGCCCATTAAAGAAAAGTACTCATACCAAACTTGGTTTGTAGAAACAAGTATTATATTAAATTACTCAGTGCACTCTGATACTTGTCCATATTTTTTTCTAGATTTTAGAGGCCTGGGACGTTCATCGAATTTTAAAAAAAAATAGTGCAAGTAAAAAAATGTATCAGTTCGCCTTTAAAGGTTCTGAGGAGGAAAACGTAAGACACGATTTTTGGAGTTCTTTGTTTTATTTTTAACAGCAATGAAGATTAGCGTAGTTGGTTTAAGGTTGGTGTAAAAGAGCACGTAGGCTATTGTGCTGAACCTGGAATGCCCCCCTCCCCCCTTTTTCTTCTTTCTCTTCAGACCCCGGACTTCTATGTGGAGATGAAATGGGAGTTTACAAGCTGGGGTAAGTCAAGCAAAGCATCCTACTACAGTTACTGTGCTGAAAATGAAACCTTGAAATGAAACTTGTGGCTCCAGATTCAGCGAATCACAAAAGCAACAACAGGTTGAGCTGATTTTGGAGCTTTCTAATCTGCAGTAGGTACAACTAGCTGTTTAAGAAAGTTGCCGTAATGTGTCAGGGTCTCAGTAGGCACTAACCTATATTTACTCATGCTTCTGTAGAATATCCTTAAGTGCAAAATGTTTCACCCTCACCCCCAAGAGTGGAGTCCTCAAGCTTCAAGCATACCTTTAAGTTAAAACAAAACAACAACAACAAAAAACAATCTCATGCACAGTATAACCTCTCAAATAGAATATATTTCTTGTAGTGTTGCTGAATCCTGACCACAGTGACAGTAGCAGTATGTTGAGCATGTGCAACATGCTTTCCCATCGTTTTGGTTCTATGTATATGGCCCTTTGAAAAAAGTTATTTAGAAGGGTGCATTCTACTATATTATATGACCTACTTTGAACCTACCCTGAGACAAAGGCATCGGTGAAGGTGTACTTAGGTGTGTGAAGCTTTGACCCCGACCTAAAGACTATGAACGATGGCTCGAAGACAGTATGTTTAATTAGTCACTGTTGCAGTATCTGCATGAAACGGGCCTCTGTGCTCACATGTAATTTCACCTCCACATTATGGTGCATGGCAAGCGAGGGGAAAAGAAAATTCAATAATTTTGAGGACCACAAATGGCACAGTGGGCAAAGTGCTGCATGTATCTCTTTCACACCTTGCACTCGCTTGCACTCGTCACGTTAAATGTGATAGCATTTATCTGCATCGTAGGATGTCCTTGGTGTGCTGGCTTGAAGCGTGGTGCCCACACAGCAACAGCGCAAAGACTGTGAGCAAAACTTGTCAACTAGCAGAGGATCCTGTGTAGACCACTTTAGTTTTGGTCAGTGGGCTCTGCCATCTATGAAATTTTGGACTGTTTATGCAAAAATGTTTCCATTGCAGTGTGTGGAGGTTACCAAGGTATTGCACACACACATAATCTAAAGTCACTCTTTGCATTCTTCAAACTGTTGCGGATTGGCTTTGGCACATATTAGCCTTAGCACCATGTTGAAAGACCTCCCAGCTTAGAGCATCTTTGTGAAATAACACTGAAAAACTGGAAAATGTGCTGCTGACAAGATTTAACCACATGCATGTGGCAGACAACAGCACAGCATGTTCAGATAGGCTGTGCCACGCTACTTCTACTTACCGTAGTAGTCATCTTCGTTACATAAATGTATAGTCACAAAATTAATATTTTTCTTTGGAAAAAAAAAAAATGCCACAATGATCCTCATTCAGGCCCCAGTTGAAAGTTTTATGAAACGTGTTGCCAATACAAAATGAAATGGGATGCAAAGAGGGGATAGACACTACATTTGTTGGACTGTCTGGGACGCTGTCCTTGTGTTGTGTTCCATGGTAATTTTGCACAGTTAATATGGCATGTTTCACGAATCCAGCAACCAGCAAGCCTGTCTAGCAGCAGTAGTTTGTGGGGTCTCAAACGTGCTTTTGGGACAAAGGAATGGCAACTTAGTAGTGCAAATAATCAAAAGAACATTTCTTGCACCTTGTATGCACCAACTTAGCCAGCTGAATTACTATCACTACAACGTTCTGATGGGCGCCGACGAATTGAGGAAGTCCAGCTCACTGTGATAGCACATAGAACGAATATGTTCGCCCCTATACTGGACACCAATGCCTAATCGGAACTGTCACAGGAACAGTGGCACATTGGAATGATTGTGTTCATCCATCTTGGTGTCCCACTCCGAAGCCTTTTGCAGAACGATCCTGCGAAGCATGCCAGTGCGCGCACGAAACAACCATGCTTACTGCTGACTGCAATCCAAGGAGCATGGAAGAAGAAAAAAGATAGGAGGCAGTATATCGCAACGGGATTAGAGCCAAATGTGTTGGCCCAACACGTGATCGCACGTCAAAGTGCACAGCTGGTTTTAGTGTTCCCGCTCTGCAGGCAGCCACAGCAGGGCAGCCGAACAAGCGTGCACCAAATAAAAACTACTGGCATAGCTACTGGAAACCAGACGCCTTGGCAAATCTCAATTCTTGCTCCGTGGTCTCGACACAAGAGGTCACATGTTGGGTTTGTGGCTTCACTGTGGCTTAATGGAGTGTTCACTTGCCAAGGCTGGCTGCGTGACCATTACATTTTTCTTACATTTTTCCTTCCTCCATGCCAAAGAGTTGCAGGTTACTCCCTTCTGCGCGTACTGTTAGGTGGCATTAGTAGCGCAGCACTCGCACCATCTCTCATACTATTTTGCAACTACACCGACCGCCGGTGGTGCAAGTCACATGGAGAAGCCTGATTACAGGAAACACAAGAGGCGTGCAGGGAAAATAACATCAGGGGGACACATGCCAGTCAAGTGTCCCCACAAGTTACACTTGAAAGTTGTCTAGTTGCTGCTGCACTACCATAAAATAAAATAGAAAGCATGCGCACATGTCACAATTTGGCATCACCCCCTGCTCCTGAAGCAATATAAAATAAAATTTGTAAACATCAAGCACTCAATCCCATGTGTTGGGTAAGCTAAACATTTTACTAAGGATGCAACAACGATGTTCCATCACCATCGGAACCCTATGATTCTAGTGCCCTTCAAGGATAGGTGTGCCAACGTCTTGTTTTATTCAGACTCGGAGGAGTCCTTCAATAGCTTTAGCGTGGAAGAATAAGTGTGCATACTAGTGTAAATGCATTAGTAAACATTGACAACTATGTGCTGATAGCACAAAACCATTTTTATTTCTGTGGTTGGACCAAGCAAGTGCCTACCCAATCACACACCCTTCCTGAATTTTCGCCTTTGAACCGAACAGGCACCCAACCCAAAATTTTCACTTTCACTCCAAATTTTGAGTGGGCACTTGCTCGGCATTGTACTGCAGCTCTAAAACATGAGTTTCTTCATTCTCAAGACATGTTGTACGCAAGAGAATTTCTCGATTGGCTGGCGTTTGGGTGCATTTCACTCGTGATTGCAATTGGTGAGATGACGAGTTGATCCAATCAGTGTTGGTCAATCACGGAAGGCACTTACGGAAGTGTAGTTATTCGAATGTGTGCCCAGAAGTGTGGCCTTGGTGTGCCTCGCAGTGAATAGATGCGTCAATATAACCCTTGAAAAGCGTAAGAAGCTAATTGTGAGGTGAGCTTAAACGCAGACAAACTGCACAATTTTTTTCCTACTTGGCCAGAAGCCAGTGCTGGCATGACAATGTGTCTGCAGACTCTTAGGGTTTACATGTGAAATGTGTTGTGCAGGTCAGCCAGTGCAGCGAGAAAACTTTTACAATAGTTTTGGCCATATCTGGTCATTGTTTCCCGGTGTTTTTTCTAGTTTCCTTCATTTCAATCACGGGACTGCCATGTTGTTGTACAGTGTGACTGGAATAATGTCCCGCCAGCTATGCTCGCCAACACTCTGTTCTCTGTTATCATGCCACTAAGGGCTTCTAATAAAAGACATCTAAAGCAGCAGATTGGTACTCTATGGGCTATCCATCTAAATGCAGTGTTATAAAATCTACCTCGGCACAATTCAAAGTACTTACCACAAAGCGTGATAAAAATTCTCGGGGCTTGAGCAATGCAATAGCATAAAAATTCTTTTGCGGCTTTTTTTTTTTTTTGTGCAATAGTATTCATGGCTGGACATGACCGCTAGTGCATGATGATAAAATTATGGACCAGTTATAAAATATGGTGGCGAAAAGAAAGCTGTGCACAGAAGTAGAGGCACAGTTTGTTTCACAAGAGGCATGTTAATTTGCCTTTGCAGAGTCCTTGTAGTCTTTGCAGAATGTGATGATGTAATTTGACTGTACTGCCTATAGTGCTTGTATGATTGCATTGTTTGCATTTTTGTTGTTTCCAGTACCACTTCTATCCAGGATGTGTCCAAGTGACACCTACAAGGTCTACAAGAGTGGTGAGCCTTGCACATGTTATTTGTTTACGTGTAAGATCTTCTGATGCATTTATTACACACATAATCTTAAAGCTTGGAACGATAGAAACCACGTTCAAAGCAATTGGGTGACAGCTAAGCAGCTGATTATCAAGAGAGCTCTTCGATAACTGATTTCTTTCTACCATGAAAAGTGGTGTGGACTCGTAACACTTTTACCTTGATGTTAAAACCCTAAAGAATGAAGTATTGTCTGCCATGATTCAATCATCCTCTCCATTCTTCTTGGCCCTTTGTTCGTAAAGGCCAAATGCAATGAAATTTCGTTTTGGCTAAATTAATTATAAATGAGTGGCATATACTGTTGAAATCTATTAATTTGACCCTGACGCGACCGACGAAATCGATCAAATTATCGGGCAGATGGAATTAAACATGATGTAGAAAAAGCACCAATACACTGCCGATTCATGTGGTAATATTTGCCAGATTCTAACATGACCTTTAACCAAACGCGCGCCCGTTTTCTATGTGTTGTAATGGGTGCACTGAACAGTTCCGATGGTAACGTCTCTTCGTAACCGAGGAGGCAGGTGACGCAGAGCAGGAACAGCTGGTAGCTCGGACGGCTCACACTCGTGCCAAGCACTGGCGATCCGGCTGGCCCACTGGTTGCACAGCAGGCATGGAAGAGACGATCTCGCTGGCCTTGTTCCTGTGCTCTTCTTCTTCATTACAATTACCCCCGGTGCAAAAGCGGAGCCATCCTGGCGACTTACGACGTGGAGACGAGCGGGTCATAGAATTGTTTCAGGCGGCGCACGTGAACAACACGGCGGCGCTTGTCGGATGTCGATGTAAGCGGCTCTATGACATAGTTGACGGGAGAGGTCCGTTCGACGATGCAGTATGGTCCATCATACTGCGAGAGAAGTTGTGTCGAAAGTCCAGGCGTGGTAGAAGGCACGGACAACAAGACAAGGGCACCGGGAGCGAAGTTCGGATTCGTAGCGTCGCCATCACGATTGGCTTTTTGTCGTTGTTGGTCAGCGGAGGTGAACTTTCGGGCTAATTGACGGCATTCCTCGGCGTATCGGACGACGGCTGAAATGGGAGCACATTCTGACGCGTCTGGTGTATAAGGCAAAACCGTATCGATGGTATGGGAAGGATCGCGACCGTAGAGAAGAAAGTATGGAGAAAATCCTGTGGTACTTTGTGTAGCCATATTATATGCGTACGTGACAAATGGGAAGATGATGTCCCAGTTTGTATGCTCCGATGAAACGGACATGGCGAGCATATCACCAAGGGTGCGATTGAAACGCTCTGCAAGTCCGTTAGTCTGAGGATGGTACGCCGTGGTGGTCCGGTGAACTATGCGGCATTGAGCAAGCAGAGCTTCAACCACCTGCGACAGAAACACACGGCCTCTATCACTCAGCAGCTCCCGAGGTGGGCCATGACGAAGAATGAAACGATAGAGCAGAAAGGATACAACATCACTGGCGGTCGCTGCAGGTACAGCAGCGGTTTCGGCATAGCGTGTAAGGTGGTCAACTGTGACGATAATCCATCGTTTTCCAGCGGGTGTTAGTGGTAGCGGCCCGTACAGGTCAATTCCCACACGGTCGAAGGCACGAGCAGGGCACGGAAGCGGCTGCAATAATCCGTGGCCTGGATGAGGCGGAGATTTGCGGCGTTGGCATTGCGGGCACGAGCGGACAAACTTTTGGACAAAAGTAAACATTCCGCGCCAGTAGTAACGTTGCCGCAGGCGCTCATACGTCTTCAAAACGCCTGCGTGTGCACATTGTGAGTCAGTATGGAAAGACGCGCACATGTCGGAACGCAAAGTCTTAGGGATAACCAGGAGCCACTGGCGACCATTGGGCTGGTAGTTCCGTCGATACAAGAGTTTATCCCGGACAGCAAAATGGACAGCCTGGCGACGCAGGGAGCGGGAGATGGGAGATGCAGGCGAGCCAGAAGGGAGATCCAAAAGAGAGGCCACCAAAGGATCCTTGCGCTGTTCTGATGCGAACGTGTCGATGTCGACTGAGGATACCGCCTCAACGGTGGAGAGGGAGGCCACGTCGGCAGGCAGCGGAGAGCGGGACAGAGCGTCAGCGTCAGTGTGCTTGCGACCGGAGCGGTATATGACGTGGATGTCGTATTCTTGAATGTGCAGAGCCCAGCGGGCAAGGCGTCCAGATGGGTCTTTTAAAGAGGATAACCAACAAAGGGCGTGATGGTCAGTAACCACATTGAAAGGCCTGCCGTATACATAGGGGCGAAACTTCCCGAGTGCCCAAACGATGGCCAGGCATTCTTTTTCTGTGACGCTGTAATTGCGTTCCGCTTTTGTCAGCGCACGACTGGCGTAAGCAACGACGTACTCGGAGTAGCCAGACTTGCGCTGCGCAAGGACAGCGTCAAGACCAATACCACTGGCATCGGTATGCACTTCAGTTGGGGCGGTGGGGTCTAAGTGTCGCAGTATAGGCGGAGACGTCAGGAGACGGCGTAAGGTCACGAACGCGGTGTCGCATGCAGGAGACCAGGAGGATAGGTCGTTGGCGCCACTTAAGAGTTGTGTCAGAGGTGATATTATCGAGGCAAAATTGCGAACAAAGCGCCTGAAGTAAGAACAGAGGCCGATGAAGGCGCGGAGGTCTTTGAGTGTCTTTGGTTTCGGAAATTCTGCCACGGCGCGAAGTTTTGATGGGTCGGGGCAAATGCAGTCTTGTGATACGACGTGACCCAGAATCATGAGCTTGCGCGCGGCGAACTGGCACTGTTTCAGGTTCAGTTGCAGGCCTGCGTTGGTCAAGGACGTCAACACTTGCCTAAGGCGAAGAAGATGCGTGCTGAAATCAGGGGCGAACACAACGATGTCGTCGAGATAGCACAAACACGTGCTCCATTTTAGGTCGCGCAAGATAGTGTCCATCATTCGTTCAATGGTAGCAGGTGCATTGCATAGGCCAAATGTCATCACATTAAATTCGTATAAACCATCTGGCATAATGAATGCGGTTTTAGGGCGATCAACTGCTGACATCGGGACCTTCCAGTAGCCCGAGCGTAAATCCAACGAAGAGAAGAATTTAGCGCCTTGCAAGCTGTCCAGAGCGTCGTCAATGCGCGGTAGAGGGTATACGTCTTTGCGTGTTATCTTATTGAGACGGCGATAATCGACGCAGAACCGAATGGAACCATCTTTTTTTGTGGCAAGAACCACCGGTGATGCCCACGGGCTATTGGAAGGTCGAATGACGCCGCGCTGAAGCATGTCGTCCACGTGCTCACTGATCACCTGGCGCTCCTTGGCGGATACGCGATACGGGCGCTGCCGCAATGGCGCGTTGGAGCCAGTGTCGATGTGGTGGCTGACGGTTGACGTGCGACCCAGAGTAGGCTGAGCGACATCAAAAGAAGAACGGAACTGGGCAAGCAGGTGAAGAAGCTGGGAGCGCTGCTCGGAAGTAAGGTCATCGGCAATGAAAGGTGTGAATAAGTCACCTGATGGCGGAGCAGAAGTGGAAAGTGCACAGAAGTCAGTGAGCTCTGTATACGAAGCGTCCGGCACGTCGGTTATAAACATGCCATCAAGAGGCTGAACATGGCCAAGTGCTTCACCGCAAAGAGCCGTCAGGGCTGTAGGAAGCGGATTGCAGACAACGGTGGCGCTGAGTCCGGCTGAAATGTCAAGCGTGGCGAAAGGGAGGGGAACATCTTTGCGGGTTATGAAGAGTTCCGAAGGAGTGAAGAGGACAGTGCCTCCAGAGACAGCGCCACAGAAGACAGGAACAACGGCAGACGAGTACGGCGGTATGGTGATGTCTTCCCGAAGGACTAGCTTAGCGGGAAGAGATGTGGCGCCGACGAGGGGTACGTCACACAGAGGCGATAATCCGACTTCAGCACGTGCACAATTGATGACGGCGTTATTTCGCGAAAGGAAGCCCTACCCAAGTATCACGTCGTGAGAGCAGGACTGAAGAACCACAAACTCCACAATATAGAGAACGCCCTGAATAACAACTCTAGTTGTGCAAGCCGCTGAAGGCTGCACTGGCTGGGCGCTTGCTGTGCGAAGAGAAAACCCAGAAAGTGGCGTCATAACTTTTCGTAAGGCGCGAGAGAGGCGTTCGTTTAGGACAGACACGGCTGCTCTAGTATCAATTAGCGCAACGGTAGCGAGGCCGTCCACAGTTAGCCAACCAGTCATTGACGTCCTGTTTGTCCGTACCGCTGAAAACCGCTGGATGGCGTTGTGGGACAGCGCCAGAGCAGGCAACGGGGGGTGGCGGCGGCATCGGCTGGCGAGAGTCAGGCATGACGGGAGGCAGAGTCCGAGACCGGAGTTCCAGGGTGTAGATGTTCTTGAGTACCCCGCACCTTCCACCAATTGTAATGGGTGCACTGAACAGTTCCGATGGTAACGTCTCTTCGTAACTGAGGAGGCAGGTGACGCAGAGCAGGAACAGCTGGTAGCTCGAACGGCTCACACTCGTGCCAAGCACTGGCGATCCGGCTGGCCCACTGGTTGCACAGCAGGCATGGAAGAGACGATCTCTCTGGCCTTGTTCCTGTGCTCTTCTTCATTACAGTGTACAAAGTGAAAAACTAACGTAGAGATAACATTGAAGTTCCTAAACAAAGTAGAAGTCTAACATGGGTCTGATATTTATCAAGAAAAATGGGCAAGGGTGTAATATGTGTTCCATACTGGCAGCCGATTTCCTAAGGTCAGCTTCTCTGCGACACAGTCGTCATCATCATCAGCCTGGTTACTCCCACTGCAGGGCAAAGGCCTCTCCCATACTTCTCCAACAACCCCGGTCATGTATGTACTAATTGTGGCCATGTTGTCCCTGCAAACTTCTTAATCTCATCCGCCCACTTAACTTTCTGCCGCCCCCTGCTACGCTTCCCTTCCCTTGGAATCCAGTCCGTAACCCTTAATGACCATTGGTTATCTTCCCTCCTCATTACATGTCCTGCCCATGCCCATTTCTTTTTCTTGATTTCAACTAAGATGTCATTAACTCGCATTTGTTCTTTCACCCAATCTGCTCCCTTCTTATCCCTTAACGTTACACCCATCATTCTTCTTTCCATAGCTCGTTGCGTCGTCCTCAATTTGAGTAGAACTCTTTTCGTAAGCCTCCAGGTTTCTGCCCCGTAGGTGAGTACTGGTAAGACACAGCTATTATACACTTTCCTCTTGAGGGATAATGGCAACCTGCTGTTAATGATCTGAGAATGCCTGCCAAATGCACCCCAGCTCATTCTTATTCTTCTGATTATTTCCGTCTCATGATCCGGATCCGCCGTCACTACCTGCCCTAAGTAGATGTATTCCCTTACCACTTCCAGTGCCTCGCTACCTATTGTAAATTGCTGTTCTCTTCCAAGAGTGTTAAACATTACTTTAGTTTTCTGCAGATTAATTTTTAGACCCACTCTTCTGCTTTGCCTCTCCAGGTCAGTGAGCATGCATTGCAATTGGTCCCCTGAGTTACTAAGCAAGGTAATATCATCAGCGAATCGCAAGTTACTAAGGTATTCTCCATTAACTTTTATCCCCAATTCTTCCCAATCCACGTCTCTGAATACCTCCTGTAAACACGCTGTGAATAGCATTGGAGAGATCGTATCTCCCTGCTTGACGCCTTTCTTGGGGTTTTGTTGCTTTCCTTATGGAGGACTACAGTGGCTGTGGAGCTGCTATAGATATCTTTCGGTATTTTTACATACGGCTTGTCTACACCCTGATTCCGTAATGCCTCCATGACTGCTGAGGTTTCGACAGAATCGAACGCTTTCTCGTAATCAATGAAAGCTATATATAAGGGTTGGTTATATTCCGCACATTTCTCTATCACCTGATTGATAGTGTGAATATGGTCGATTGTAGAGTAGCCTTTACGGAATCCTGCCTGGTCCTTTGCTTGACAGAAGTCTAAGGTGTTCCTGATTCGATTTGCGATTACCTTAGTAAATAGTTTGTAGGCAACTGACAGTAAGCTGATCGGTCGATAATTTTTCAAGTCTTTGGCGTCCCCTTTCTTATGGATTAGGATTATGTTAGCGTTCTTCCAAGATTACGGTACGCTCGAGGTCATGAGGCATTGCGTATACGGGGTGGCCAGTTTCTCTAGAACAATCTGCCCACCATCCTTCAACAAATCTGCTGTTACCTGATCCTCCCCAGCTGCCTTCCCCCTTTGCATATCTCCTAAGGCTTTCTTTACTTCTTCCGGCGTTACCTGTGGGATTTCGAATTCCTCTAGACTATTTTCTCTTCCATTATCGTCATGGGTGCCACTGGTACTGTATAAATCTCTATAGAACTCCTCAGCCACTTGAACTATCTCATCCATATTAGTAATGATATTGCCGGCTTGGTCTCTTAACATATACATCTGATTCTTGCCAATTCCTAGTTTCTTCTTCACTGCTTTTAGGCTTCCTTCGTTCCTGAGAGCATGTTCAATTCTATTCGTACTATACTTCCTTGTGTTAGCTGTCTTACGCTTGTTGATTAACTTCGAAAGTTCTGCCAGTTCTATTCTAGCTGTAGGGTTAGAGGCTTTCATACATTGGCGTTTCTTGATCAGATCTTTCGTCTCCTGTGATAGTTTACTGGTATCCTGCCTAACGGAGTTACCACCGACTTCCATTGCACACTCCTTAATGGTGCCCACAAGATTGTCGTTCATTGCTTCAACACTAAAGTCCTCTTCCTGAGTTAAAGCCGAATACCTGTTCTGTAGCTTGATCTGTATATTGTACATATACAGATAGTGTATTTTGTTTTCACTCTACCCATTGCCGATTCCACGTCTTCATAGAAGCTTTCGACTTCCTGATCATCATGACTGGATGTAGGGGCGTAGACCTGTACAACCTTCATTTTGTACCTCTTATTAAGTTTCACAACAAGACTTGCCACCCTCTCGTTAATGCTATAGAATTCCTGTATGTCACCAGCTATATTCTTATTAATCAGGAATCCGACTCCTAGTTCTCGTCTCTCCGCTAAGCCCCAGTAGCACAGGACGTGCCCGCTTTTTAGCACTTTATATGCTTCTTTTGGCCTCCTAACTTCGCTGAGCCCTATTATATCCCATTTACTGCCCTCTAATTGCTCCAATAGCACTGCTAGACTCGCCTCACTAAATAACGTTCTAGCGTTGCCAGGTTCATATTCCAATGGCGGCCTGTCCGGACACAGTCGTGTTATGCGGCAAAGCATATGAACTTTGTGAACTCATTTTCTTGTCAATTATCTTTTTTTAAAGAAAGGGCACATATTATAATCAGGTAAATGCCATAATCGGTCATTGTGAGCTGCCATTATTACTTGAAAATCTTCCAAGGGCGGGCCGAAAATAGGCATTTTCAATGGGAGTGTGTCCCCTAAGCTCTGCCGAGACAGATGCTGCCAGTAAAAAGGACGCTATTGGGTCACCATAGGAGTCAGACACGTGCATGCTGAGTGGTCAAGTTCGAATTATCTGGCAAAGGCCAATTTTAGGACTGAAATAACGAAACTTAGGGCCCTTAGGTGTCAGCCAGGACTTTCGGTCGGGATCTAATTAAATGAAAAATCAAGTTAGCCGAAGTTGAATTAATGGATGTCTATTGTCTATTGGCAAAGCTGCAGGGCTGGTAATTGCCTAAATTTCTTATTGACAGCCTTCAAATAGCACCTAAGCAAACAAGCTGGCACCTGGTGGTTAGTGGACACAGCACAAATCTCTATACTATGGCCTCTGAAATTTCCAGCACACTCTGGTCGCCAAATCTTGGTGTTCATGTGCAATTGCTGTGCTTCTAAGTGTTCAGAGTTCTTCGTAATTTTTAGCAAACTGTAATGGCAGAGGTTTTTGTTGTTGTTCAGCATCAAAGACATTTTTGCTAGTTCTTTATGAGCATCCCTTTGTATTTCAACTGTAAAATTTTGTGGGGGGAGACTGTTCTATGCATATGTGCATTACCTAAAGCTTGGCTTTTTATGCAGTCTGAAGTTTCATTGCAGATGGCCTTTAAAGGTGCCCCATAGCACCTAAGAAAGGTGTAGAATGTGTCTGGTATTAGCTCACAAATCTTTTTCAACAAAAAGTTTTTATTATTCCCTGTGTGAGTGGAGTTATGTGTAATCAGAAACTGTCCTTGCGACACTTTTGCACCTTTCTGCCTCCTTTGTGTTGTTTCTGTTATGACAGAATCAATCATTTTTATGAGTGATGACAGCCCAGCCATTTTCAGTAAAAACAAGGCCACATGACATTATGAGAATAGTACTGGAAAAATTTGAGATCATTGCATAGAGATTGGGCAGGTTGTCTTACTATGTTTGAAAAGTTTCAAATGGCACCTTTTGCTGGCATGCATAATGAAGTTTGTAAGGTGCACCAAGTTGAGTGCAGCGGCAGTTTGCATCCAAGCTCGTGAGAATCGATCAAGGCAGGGCATTCCACAGCGCACTGTACAAACAATGCTGTTTGTTATCCCTTCCAGGAGCTAATGTACGGATAGACACTACTCTGCTTGGATTTGACCAGTCCAGCTGGCAGCGGGGGCGCAGGAGCTACATATTCAAGGGACAAGGTCAGTCTTTCATCTACTCCGAACATGCCAAGGTTTCGTGAGGTCCCGAGAGTGTAGGGAGTGACTGAGAGGGTAGTCAAATTGACAGAAGCTCAACAAAGATGTGAATATTGTGATACCTAATAGGATAATTTATTTTAGTTAAAAAAATATTAATTGATGTAGTTTTTCAAGGACACAGCTTGGCTATGGGGGATGCCATAATTGGAAGAGAAATTCAGATTGATTTTGACCATCTGGGGTTCTTTAAGGCATGACTAAGTCGCTGGGCTCTTACATTGCTGCGTTCCACTCCCATCCTGATGTGGCTGCCATAGGTTACAACTGAACTTATTATCTTCAGCTTAACAGTGCGTTAATTTTTTTTAATGTGCATTAGCAATAGGAGTGTCAGTGGAAAAAAGTGTACATGTGTGAAGTGTAGGAAGTCAGTCATGTAGTAGAGGTTACATATATATAGTGCAACTGACGTTGGTTAGAAGCAGACTACCACAGATGGTCGCTTACCGCTCCTCGAAGAGGCCGGACGTGTACTGAGGAAGGTCCTGCACAACACTTTGCGACATAATGCTAACACATTTTCTTCACATTTACCACTAATTCTCCACTGAATTTTCTTGCCTTTGTTCAGAGGATCTTGCCCTGATGATGGAAGTGGACCACGATGGCTGCCAGGTGCACGTAGATCAGATGCAGGTGTTGCCACCCGAATATGTGGACCTGTCGGGGAGCTTGCGGCCCTCACAGGAGGCCATCTCTGCGCGCCTCACCTCTCCTGTGGTGGCCACGTACATAGACACCGACAAGATCAGCTTTGAAAGGTGAGAAGGACAGTGCTGCTTATTAAGGGGGGGGACGCTCCTCGCAACATTTTTTTTTTTTATTACTTGTATTAGAGGTTTCAAAATTCAGTCATGTATAGAGTTTTCTATGCAGATTTCAAATATGGCAATACATACTTCTTGTGTAGCTGTTATAGTTTTAGAGCTATGTGATGCACAGTGACAAAATATAGTCATCTTTATGGGCGCATTTTTCTGTAATAAATTTTCACAAGAAGCATCGTGGTGTAGCTTGTTTAGCTCTTTGTAGATCGCAAAGTGCCGATATCTAGCCAAACAGCTTCTACAATTACTGAAACTATGCAAAAAAATGAGAACAATTTAACAAAATGTTTTTCTCAATTCTCTCAAATATAACCATGTACTTTTGCAACTTACTGCTTGAAGATATTGCAATTTGAAGTAGATAATAGCACTGTACATACCTTCAAGAGTGTGCATGCCAAATTTCGTTAGTATAAGACAATTGTAAGTGTACAAGGTTAATTTCATGTGATTGTGAAAAAAAAATACTTGAAGTGTCCTAACTTTTTTTTTATAGTTCCAGTAATTGTACATGCTGTTTGAATAGATATTGGCACTTTGCGGTCTACAAAGAGCTAAGTAAGCTACAGCACAAAGCGTTCTGTGAAAATTTATTGCACAACAAAGTGCCCACAAAATCATTCTATTTTGGCATTGTGTAGGACTTAAGAACTATTGCAGCTGTACAGAAACTAATGACATATTTGAAATCTACTTGAAATGCTCTATAAGTGGGTGTATTTTCAAACCTCTAGTACAAATCTTAAAGAAATGTTTTTTTCGAGGAGCATATCCCCTTAATAATGAACTACACCTGCTTTCCCTAATTTGCTTGCAGGATCCGTTTTGTCATAGGACTCTTTTGGGGCTGAGGCATTCTCACTGGTTAACGATTACTTATACATAGTAAAAGCTCAATAATTCACAACTTGTCAATTCAATGTTTTAGATAACTCAAAGTAGCCGCCGCGGTCCGTCCAGCAGTGTATTGAAAGCAGTATGTAATGCATGCCGCTTATTCACACTAAAATCTGCACTGCCACCGATAATTTGAACTCCTCGCCTTTGTGGATGGGGAAAGTGCCTGGTGCGCGGGAGCACGTTGGCAATGCCAGCGTCGGTGCGCGCGCCGCGCGCCTTTGCTCCTTCCATCTGCGGCCCTTTGTTTAGGCCTGACTAGAGAGAGAGACGCATTTACGCCTGGCCAAGCATGGCCAACACCTCCGTTTTTCTACAAGGTGTTCTGCCGAGAAGCGGCACCAGGTGGTGTCTGAAACATGGCGGCCGTGACGTTTATAGGCGGTCGCAGTACCAAAAAGCACAGCCTTTGAGACTCGTGGCTATTACTCAAAGGAAAGCATCGCTGGGATATATGCTTGCACGCCACCTATATGTATAGTGGAACTCAGCAGCGTGCAGCTGGTGAAGCACGAAAGTACAACGGAGACCAACGTCGTAGCAGGTTGCTGTGCATTTTGTGAGTGCATTTTAGAGTGCAGCTCTTGTTCCTGTGGCGAGTGTTGGCAGCGCAAAGGCATATTTATAGTCCAACGT